>NC_060129.1:79879519-80132019 GCF_021461395.2 Schistocerca americana | reverse complement strand
GGATGGTCACCCATCCAAGTGCTAGCCCAGCCCGACAGCGCTTAACTTCGGTGATCTGAAGGGAACCGGTATTACCACTGCGGCAGGGCCGCTGGCTCTTTGGTTCTTATAGCGCCGGTAAGGCTGCGTGCAGTTCAGACATTTTGCCCTGAAGAATCATCATGTCCCGCGTTTCCGACTTCGGAGTACGTTCTCAGTAGCACGCCATTCAGCTCCCACATTGCAAGGCACTTGTTATCCGTAAAACAACTATTAGGGGTACAGCGTACCCTCCGCCACGCACCCTGCGGCGTATGTAGATGTAGCGGTAGATCGGTACCACACAGGACTGTCTGCAGGAAATCCGGAACATCCACTCTCTTCTCACCATCCTACACACTTGTTGCGTAATGGTCTAAATTTGGGACGTGTTTAATTTAAAGAAAGGCACTAAAGTCACGGGGTAGCGACATATACACATGAGAGTAGTATCGCGTAAACAACGTACGAAAGGGCAGTGCAATAACGGAGCTGACTTTCCTACTCAGCTGATTCGTGTTGAAATATTTCGTACTTCATCATAGCCGCATGACTAGAATTAACAAATGGTTCAAATGGCTCTAACCACTACGGGACTTGACATCTGAGGTCATCAGTCCCCTAGAACTTAGAACTTCTTAAACCTAACTATCCTAAGTACAACAGACACATCCATGCCCGAGGCTGGATTCGAACCTGCGACCGTAGCGGTCGCGCCGTTCATGGTATGGACTCGGTCCTCCGGTAAAACTGAACCCATCGTTGTTCGGAATTTATAATATTCAGCTCCTTAGAGACCATTTGCAGCCATTGATGGATTTCATGTTCCCAAACAACGGCGGAATTTTCACGAATGACATTGCACCATGTCACCGGGTCACAATTGTTCACGACTGGTTTGACGAACATTCTGTACAATTCGAACGAATAATTTGGCCACCGGATCGCTAGACACGAATGCCACCCGACATTTAGCGCACATAATCGAGATGTCACTTGGCGCACAGAATCCTGCACCATTACGGACGGCTGCAGAGGCAGCATGGCTGAATATTTCTGCAGCCGGCTTCCAACGACTTGCTGAGCCCGAGCTGCACCACGACGGGCAGGAGGAGGTGCGACACGATACTAGGAGGCTTTTGTCACCTCAGTGTAGTCCGCACACTGAGTTGCGTCGACAGGTTTGGGCAGAACAAGTTCCGTGTAGACGCCGCTGCTGAAGTTTCGGCCTCTGGCGTCATCTTCAGGAGCGGGTGAGTCAGGGTCCTGTTAGCCGCTGGGCGCTCCCCGGCTTTCCAAACGGAGCCGCGGCCCCAAAGCGGCCGGCCTTCTGGGAAGCGCAGTGCGTGTCCATCGGCGGCACGCAGAGGAAAACTGCCCGGCCGTGCCGCGTGCTGGGAAACTTCTCCGTCCGCCCAGCAGATCAGGGAACGATGACGCTCCGCTCTTACTCGCAAGCGACGGTAGAGTTCAGAGGATGAATTCCTACTCTGCAGCGGGGCGTACGTTCAGTTGGAAGTTCCAAGTACCCTGAAAATGACTGTCGGACCGGGTACTTGCCATTCGCAGGCAACACTGCTACCTAAACACGATTTACAACCCGCACTCGCACCTGTACTTCCACAAGAGTCTGCTAAATACAGATGACCAAGGAATGATGTACACTATACGATCAAATGTATCCGGAAACTTGGCTAAAAATGACGTATAAGATCGTGGTGCTCACCGTCGGTAATGCTGGAATTCAACATGGTGCTGGCTCACCCTTACTCTCGATGACAGCTTCCACTCTCGCAGGCACCTACTTCTGCATCTACGTGATTACTCTACTATTCACAATAAAGTGCCTGGCAGGGGGTTCAATGAACCACCTTCAAGCTGTCTCTCTGCCGTTCCACTCTCGAACGGCACGCGGGAAAAACTAGCACCTAAATTTTTCTGTGCGAGCCCCGATTTCTCTTATTTTATCGTGATGATTATTTCTGCCTATGTAGGTGGGTGCCACAATAATGTTTTAGCAATCGGATAAAACTGGAGATTGAATTTTCATAAGATCCCGTCACAACGAAAAACGCCTTTCTTTTCATGATTGCCCACTCCAATTCTCCTATCATGTCTGTGACACTATCTCCCCTATTTCGCGATAATACAAAACGAGCTGCCCTTCTTTGTACTTTTTCGATGTCACCCGTCAGTCCCACTTGATGCGGATCCCACACCGTACAGCAATACTCCAGAATAGGGCGGACAAGCGTGGTGTAAGCAGTCTCTTTAGTAGACCTGTTGCACCTTCTAAGTGTTCTGCCAATGAATCGCAGTTTTGGGTTTGCTCTATCCAGTTTACGTTATCTGTAATTGTGGTCACTAAGTATTTCGCATACGTTCAATCAGGTGCTGGAACGTTTCTTGGGGAATAACAGCCCATCGTTCACGGAGTGCTGCAGTGAGGAGAGGTATAGATGTTGGTCCGTGAAGCCTGGCACGAAGTCGGCGTTCCAAAACATCCCAAAGGTGTTCTATAGGAATCTATGCAGGCCAGTCCATTACAGGGATGTTATCATGTCCATTATAATTATCCGGGCTGTTATGCCGTGGTCGGTTGATGAATTCTGTGTCGATTCCCAGCGTTTCGTCTCCGACTGCGGGAGACGTCTTCAAGGGGGTCAGTAGCTTGATGGAAGGTCCAACACACCCACTCGCTCGCTACTGACTGTACTGGGTGTGTTGGACCTTCCATCAAGCTACTGACCCCCTTGAAGATGTCTCCCGCAGTCGGAGACGAAACGCTGGGAATCACCACAGAATTCATCAACCGACCACGGCATAACAGCCCGGATAATTATAATGGACATGGTATTTCCGGCCGTGAAAGTCTACATTTTAGGGATGTTATTGTCGTGTAACCACTCCGCCACAGGCCGTGAATTATGAAAAGGTGCTCGATCGCGTGAAAGATGCAATCGCCATCCCCGAATTGCTCTTCAACGGTGACAAGCAAGAGAGTGCTTAAAACATCAATGTAGGCCTGTGCTGTGATAGTGCGACGCGAAACAACAAGGGGTGCAAACCCCCTCCACGAGAAACACGACCACACGATAACACCACCGCCTCCAGATTTTACTGTCGGCACTGCACACGCTGGCAGATGATGTTCACCGGGCATTCGCCATACCCACACCCTACCATGGGGATCGCCACTATGTTTACGGTAATTACACCGATCGAGGCGTCGTTTGGCATTTACCGGCGAGATGTGTGGCTTACGTGCAGCCGCTCGACCGGGAAATCCAAGTTTTCTCACCTCCCGCCTAACTGTCATAGTACTTGCAGTGGATCTTCATGCAGTTTGGAATTCCTGTGTGATGGTCTGGATAGATGTCTACCTATTACACATTACAACACTCTTCAACTGTCGGCGGTCTCTGTCAGTCAACAGACGAGATCGGCCTGTACGCTTTTGTGTTGTATATGTCCCTTCACGTTTCCACTTCACTATCACATTGGAAACAGTGGACCTAGGGATCTTTGGTAGTGTGGAAATCTCGCGTACAGACGTATGACACACGTTCGAAGTCCGTGAGTTTCGCGGAGCGCCCCCCATTCTGCTCTCTCGCGATGTCTAATGGTTACTGAGGTCGTTGATATTAAATACCTGGCAGTAGGTGGCGGCACAATGCTAATATGAAAAACTTATGTTTTTTTTTTTTGGGGGGGGGGGGGGGGTATCTGGATACTTTTGATCACATAGTATGGGTTTGCCCCCCTGCTTTCCGAGTAGTACTACCTTGCACAACTGTGCCCACCCATTGCTGTGCGTGTTTTTCGTAGTAATATAATAATAATAATAATAGTAATAACAATAATAATAACAATCTCCAAAAAATAATTTAGGTTCCTAACCGTAACAGAATGGAATTCTTTTGTTTTTACCCCTCAGGGGATAGTCACCCCCAGGTTGGGTGCCACTGTAGTACGACCTGTACACGTGAAGGCTTCGAGAGCAATATTCTAATACATGATGATGATGAGTTCCCATACTGCGAGGAGCGTAGGGGACGATGCGGGAGACCCGCACCGCTGCACTGGGCAGGGTCCTAGCGGAGGTGGTTTGCCATTGGCTTGCTCCGACTGTAATGGGGATGGATGATGAAGACGGCACAACAACACCGAATGATGAAGACAGCACAACAACACCCCTTCGTCTCGAGGCAGAGAAAATCCCTGACGCCGCCGGAAATCTAACCCGGGACACCGTGCGCGGGAAGCGAGAACGCTACCGCAAGACCACGAGCTGCGGGCATTCTTCTAATACGTAAGCGAAATAACTGAGCCAGAGTTACTCTGAGATGCAGCGTCAGGTGCAGTGGGTGAAGTCGTGGCGGGCCGCATCAAACCAGTGGGGAGACTCGCGAAATGGAAGAAAAAATGGAGTCTGTATGACAGAAGTGTGGTGCGGTACGCACACGCGCCGGGCGGTCTTCGGGAGCGGGTGGTAACGACCTGGGCGACAGCGGTGCAGCTATCGACTCGCTGCGGTCGACCCATCGAATTAGTGTGCCAAGGTCGACGCGGCACGGGCGACCCCGGGCCGCCCGCGGCGACGACGCAAGGCCGTCACGACAGCCCAGCTGAGCGGCCTCTGCTGTACCGTACCGTACCGCGCCCAGGACACGGGCCTAAGCCACCCGCACGAATGAATGAATTCCCACTGAGCACGGTCAGAGGCGATGACTCTTTGTCGACCCTTCCCTGTGGGCCTCACAGGGCATCAGATCTCGGACTGATGACGTTTCTCCATCAGTCACCAGTGTCCGAGTTGCCTGTAGTCGCGCTGAACTGTGACGTCGTCCCCGAACTTGCCGCCCCTATGCGCTCCGAGGTTCAACCCCGGCAGTGTCCGACGCCGCCAGTTTAACTGGTCGCCTGTGGCTGTTAGCGACAACGGGAACGACACAGAGTTTTGCACTATCCCCACCAGTTCAGCTCCAGCCAAACCACCAACGAAAACTCAGAACTAGTAGGCCAATCGGAAAGCGCTATACTGGTTTACTTGGGGTGTATCAAAAAGAATTATCCGATTTGGCACGTCGACATTTCTGAATCTAATAAACATATACTAGTACAATGGTTGGTCGGTTTTGGGTTTTGATGGGGGCTAAACATCGAGGTCATCAGTCCCCAGTTCCAAACAGACATATTTGTAAAAGGCCTACACAGTAAAAGCGTAATCTCTGCGCCCAGAGGGAGGGAACACCTAGGGTCAACCATTCAACTGCAAACGAAGAACCTCCAGCTGGAAAGCGTTGATAGAGGTTACCATAAAGGACACTAATGTGGTATCCACGTCACAATTAAAAGTCGGTGGAGTGGGTATAGCCTGCGAAATCGTGCGAGAGCGCCCACACTAGAGCGAGTGATTAAACCCAGCTGCACGGATAAAACGTAAAACTGAGTCAGCTATAGAGGCATCGTCACCTAGACTTGAAGGAAGTGCAGCTGGTAAATTAAAGGACTGCCGCAAGGGGGCTGAAAGGGGGCAGTCCACCAGAAGATGGACCACTGTCAGCCCTGCATCACAGCGACACTTGGGCGGGTTCTCACGGCGAAGGACACAGGTGTGGGTCAACCGCGTATGTCCAATTCGGAGACGGCAGAGAACCGCCGAGTCCCTACGGCCGTGGACGACTTGACCATGCAGAGCCAGTACAATGAATTTACTTTTTTGATGAACGGCAAACTCAAAATTTTTTTCATATTTTTTTATAGGTGTTCAATAAGCCCCTCTTGAGGTGCAAGACGCGTGTCAACGCGGTACTCAAATTGTTCCCATACTGCAGCGAGCATGTCTTCAGTTACAGCTTCCACAGCTGCTGCTACGCGATGTCACATTTCAGTCCTCCTTGTTGGTAACGGAGGCAGATAAACAGGCTCTAAGCACTATGGGACTGAACATCTGAGGTCATCAGTCCCCTAGACTTAGAACTACTTAAACCTAACTAACCTAAGGACATCACACATACTCCATGCCCGAGGCAGGATTCGAACCGGCGACCGTAGCGGTCGCACGGCTCCAGACTGAAGCGCCTAGAACCGCTCGGCCACACAGGCCGGCATAAAGTCTTTTATCAACCCCCAAAAGGAAGAATCACATACAGTCAGGTCCGGTGACCTTTGAGGCCAGTAATTTAAGGCTGAATCTTTTGGTCCAATGCGACCGCTCCGTCGTTCAGTAATCCTTTGATTCAAAAATTCCCGCATCTCCAGATGACAGTGTCCTGTTGGTAAAAGAAATCGCTCGAATCAGTCTCCAACTGTGGGAAAAGAAAGTTCTCCAGCATATCCAGATATGAGCTTCCTGTAACAGTGTTACAGCAAAGAAAAATTAACCGTACACCTTTCAATTAATCAAAATGACAGTGACAATCGCATTATTTATTTTGCCGTCAACCGGTTTCAACCCGCGATGGGGTAATCTTCAGGGCAATGTACACCATTTGGTCGCTCGCTGGAGTCGTCACCCTGCCTGTGCACGGTTGGTAACTACTGTAGTTTCATGATAGTTACCAAAACTGCCCTGAAGATGACCCCATCGCTAGTTGGAACCGGTTGGGGGCAAAATAAATAATGCGATTGTCACTCTCATTTTGAATAATTGATTATAAATAAACCAATCGCTGTTATCTCCACACAACTATGTTGTCTAAAAATTCGTACACCTTTCCCAGTGAAACTGCACAAAACAACTTATATTTTCGAGTGTCCTTCTGGTGTTGTACAACTTCATGTTGTTTCGTACCCCAGATTCTCACATTAAGACGTTTCTTCCCATTTAAATGGAATGCTGTTTCGTCACTAAACACTAAGCGTGGAAGAAAACTGTCGTCCTCCATCTTGTCCAATGCTCTGTGCTGTACGAGGATCCATATCATATCTAGTACGATAGTCACGCTGAACAAATATTATTGACTCGCACTGCGCAAAACATAGAACAGAAAACGCTGTCTGTTGTTCAGACACCATTTCTACTAAAACTGTTGTGGGCGCGCACTGTTGTTATCTAACGGGAAGCGTGTAAAACTCGCGAGTTTGCTCTTTCTAACAATACGTTGTTCACGCACGTATATCAATATAACAGTTTAGATTTTTTTTTAAATCGGATGATTGTTTTTCATACACCCTGTATTCGTTTTCTTAGTTGTGGAGTTGTTTTTGGCGCACTGAAGATTTATCACAAACATATCATCCCTGGTAGGATTTCTTATAATTTACACGTCAGTTGACGACGCATGCACAGAAAAAGTCATCAGGAGATTGTAACCTCAACAATAACTTTGTTTCTAATGCTCAACGTTCAGTGTGGCCATGTGGCTAAAGACATCCTATTAGCGTGTGAATAGTCACAGATTCGTCGCTCGTTGTATGCAATTCTTTTTTTTTCCATTTCTGTGTTTGTAACTGATTCTGAGAGCAGGAGTGATATTTGTATTTTTGCTTGTCAAAAATACTTGACGGCCTTTCTGGACTGTGTCGCGATTTCCATGAGTGTGGTTCGTCAAGAACTGAAGACTACAGCTTCAATTGCTGTGACTGAACGAACAAGAAAGACAGAGAGAAAAAAAGGCTAAAAGCGGACCCCATTTTCTATTTATTTAACAATTAGAAAAGCGTAAAAATGTTTTAAAAGCATGTAAAATTTACTTTATAATGTTATACACTTTAGTTATACAAAGTAAATGAAAAAGTTATTAAAAATATTTTTAAAAACTTTGCAAGTACTGTAGCTTGTTACAAAAATAGCTGCCAAAATCGGATCCCAAGTACAAATAATCAGAATAGCACTAAAAAGAGAACCAAAAGATATAGGTGCTGGTGAACACTTCGGGATGTGAGGTCGTGGTCCAAGAAAGTCTTCTCTTCCTGACGTTTCGTCCAGGACTGCGCTGACATCATCAGAGGCGCTCCTCCGCCGAGTCTTGCCGACTGACCGGTCGGACGTCCGAGAGCGACATAAATACTGTAGGAAAGGAGGCGTGGTGAAGGTAACACGTCATGTCAGAGAGAAAAAAACTCAACAATCGATTGTCGTCTTGCCAAAGATGAAACTGCCCAGCGATTCTGCAGAGCTACTGTCCATATGTCGCGAAGCTTCATTGCCTCCCCTTTCCTGTTAAAATTATCATGATGCTTCTAAATTTCAATGGCTTCTCTACATACTCGTGGATAGTAATTTTGACGCTGTAGATAAAATTTCTGGTTTCCTGACAGCTACAGCTGATCTGTACTTATCCTAGAAGGCGAAGAGTTTTCTGCTCTTTTAGCCGTGTATTTATGCTCCTTTTGGCAGTTCCAATATAAACTTTACGACCCGTACACGGAATTTTGAATACAACGCATGTCGACAGAGGAGGGCGTTTATCCTTGACAAATCGTAGTACTTATTTTGTTTGTTGGTCTAAAGTAACGGATCCGATCGGTAAGTTTTTACAGAAACATGGCATGAGACAGGCCTTTAGACCAACAACGAAAGTAAGTACTCCGATCTGCGAAGGATAAAGGCCTCTGTCGACATGTGGTGTATTGAAAATTCCGCGTGCGGGTGGTAAAGTTTATATTGGAACTGCCAAGAGGAGCATAAATACACGGCTAAAATAACACAAAAGTCTTTGCGGACTAGGATAAGTAGAAAAATCACCTGTAGCACAGCATGCTCTTCAGTCAGGACACAACGAATTGAAGTTTTCTGAAACCGAAATTTTATCTACAGCGTCAAAGTATTTTGCACGACTATGTAGAGAAGCCACTGAAATTTGTAAGCATAGGATAATTTTAATAGGGAAGAGGAGCCACTGATATATACAGGTCGCTGGTTCGAATCTAACCTGCAACGATATTTTAACCTCATTTCACAAATCGACACTCCTTTCATATCACAATTACAAAACTTTACCGCAGAAACAGAGTAGTATTGTGTTTTCCTTGGCATTTGCACACGCTTACATTTGCACTAGCTGTTCACAAACGTCACATTCAAAGTAATATCTTCTAGTCAATGTGACCCCACACTTTTTACTTTATTAGAAACAATTCTTTTTTTATCTTCGTACTGCCCAGCTAGTAACCTTAACGTTTAAACTTTTGCAGTGTAATCAATCGTCTCACATAGGATGAAGTTAAGTCTGCTTCGGATACCTGACGTTGGTTTACACTCACATAACAGCACAGCCCTTACGTTTGTGTTACTCGCATGTTGTGCATGCTTGATACCTCTCCACATGCAAAACCTACATCTCGTTTCTGTGGCAGTATGGTGGTATCTTCACTACTAACAATGCTTTCCTAAAACGGTAACTGACTGTAACCAAGCAGATGCCTTTATGAAACTTCCTGGCAGATTAAAACTGTGTGCCCGACCGAGAATCGAACTCGGGACCTTTGCCTTTCGCGGGCAAGTGCTCTACCAACTGAGCTACCCAAGCACGACTCACGCCCGGTACTCACAGCTTTACTTCTGCCAGTACCTCGCAGGAGAGCTTCTGTAAAGTTTGGAAGGTAGGAGACGAGGTACTTGCAGAAGTAAAGCTGTGAGTACCGGGCGTGAGTCGTGCTTGGGTAGCTCAGTTGGTAGAGCACTTGCCCGCGAAAGGCAAAGGTCCCGAGTTCGAGTCTCGGTCGGGCACACAGTTTTAATCTGCCAGGAAGTTTCATATCAGTGCACACTCCGCTGCAGAGTGAAAATCTCATTCCAGATGCCTTTATCTTCAGTCGTTCAATTGTGAGACTAAGTTGTGAAGCTATACCCGTACAATACATCCCACGATCGGTACAGCTGCTACAATGAAAACTTGCTAACGCTATTTTAATATTTCGCGTAAAACTTTTAAAAAATGACATCTCCCAGGATTCGAACCTGTGTCTCCTATGCCAAACCGAGACGTGCTCCACAGAGCGCGCGTTTCTCGCAGTATCTCTGCTGAGAATCTTGTATAACGGAAATCAGTATTTCAAATTTGCCCATAATGATTCTATTGTCCTTTGGGTCGTATTTCATGACTGACAGTCGACAATCTAGATTAAGATAGGAGGGACCAATTTGGAAGGGTTCCGCAATTCCTTAGTTTTGAGCGGGTTTAATGATGTTTCAGGGAGAAGGGAACAGAATATCCGACGTTGCATTTATCGCCGTTCTAAATGGGTGGAAAAATAAACGCATCAGTTTTCGTAAGGTTTCCGCTATCCGCGTTCACAAAATTCATTTCTGTTACTTGAAAGTAGCAAATGCATTTTCCATCACTATGCATTTGCAGAAAAACTGCGTAAAAACCTAGTAACTTCGGTTGACAGTGATGTAACATACATGTAACTTCGTCTTACTCCTAGTCTAAGGCTCCTGTAACTACGAGCTGCGCATCTGCCATTTTGTCTTCCAGAGCTCTGAAGTGTAAACGTTCTGCGGTGCTATATGAATTGCGTCACGGCACTTTAGCACGAAATTATGGCTGGCTGTGCTGCCATAAAGTGATCCACCAATTCTAGAAGTGCACTTAGAATGGTTCTTTTCCCAGAAGATTCGGAGAGAGGAAGGAAAAAAAAATGGACGGTTAATTGTCGTCGCGCAAAGTGGGAACCCGGACGGAGCGCACAGTTATGTATTGTAAATATTTAATCGCAAAGACCTATGTGATATTCGAACGTCGGTTTTTGTTTGGCTGTTTTCAAGTACAAAGCTCGTAACAGAGGTTCTGCCTGTAGGGAGTTAGCAGTTGTTAAATCATTGCAGAAAAAGGGGGATCTCACTTCTGACAACTTTATCCAAAATTCCTGAAAAAGTTATGTATTCAATAGTATCTTCATATACTTGTAAAAAATGAAGTACTAACAAAATGTTAATTTGGTTTCAAAAAAGGCTTCTGAACAGAAAATGCTATACGAGGTGTGGCTAGAAAAAAACCGGACTAGTACTGGTGAAACAATAAAACGAATGCAATAAGGCTGAAAGTCGCGTGGCCTGTCACGTGACTCTCGCTCCGCCTACTGCTCGAGTTTCATCTGCCTCCTGCACTCAGTCTGCCCGTGGCGTCTGTTTTAAGTAGTTGACGTTTTGTCTGTGCGTCGGAAAATGTTGAGTGTACAGAAAGAGCAGCGTGTTAACATCAAATTTTGTTTCAAACTAGGAAAATCTGCAAGTGAAACGTTTGTAATGTTACAACAAGTGTACGGCGATGATTGTTTATCGCGAACACAAGTGTTTGAGTGGTTCAAACGATTTAAAGATGGCCGCGAAGACACCAGTGATGACACTCGCACTGGCAGACCATTGTCAGCAAAAACTGATGCAAACATTGAAAAAATCGGTAAACTTGTTCGACAAGATCGCCGTTTAACAATCAGAGCAGTGTCTGAGTTAACAGGAGTTGACAAGGAAAGTGTTAGGCAGATTCTTCATGAAAGTTTCAACATGAACAAAGTGTGTTCAAAAATGGTTCCAAAGTGTCTCACAATTGAACAGAAGGAACGCCGAAGAATGATTTGTTCTGACATCCTGGAAAACATTGAAAGTGATCCCACCTTCTTACAAAATGTTATTACTTGCGATGAATCGTGGTTTTTTACTTACGATCCCGAAACTAAACGCCAATCGATGCATTGGAAAACTCCTGGTTCTCCACGACAAAAAAAGCACGAATGTCAAAATCGAAATTCAAGGCAATGATGATTGTTTTTCTTGACATTAGCGTCCTGGCTACCCTACGTGAGCAAGTACGGAGAAAACGGAACGATTTGTGGAGAAAAAAGTCATGGATCCTTCACCAAGACAATGCCGCAGCTCACAGTGCGTTGTCAGTGAAGACGTTTTTGGCAAAACACAACATTCCCATCTTAGATCATCCACCCTACTCACCTGATTTGGCCCCCTGTGACTTTTTTCTTTTCCCTAAAGTCAAGTCAGCTTTGAAAGGAACTAGATTTGAGACTGTTGAAGCAGTAAAAGAAAAAGCGACGGAAGTAGTGTATGGACTTGCCGAAAATGATCTGCAGCATTGCTATGAACAGTGGAAAATTCGTATGGAGCGGTGTAGAGACCGAGGAGGACAGTACATTGAAGGAGATAACATGAAATTGTAAATAATTGTAAATAAATGTTTTTTCCAGCATCAGTCCGGTTTTTTTCTAGCCGCACCTCGTATATGCTTTCACTGATCAAATACTATTTGGTATGAATAACCGAACATCACCCATTGCAATTTTTCGTAATTCTTCTAGATAAGCTGAAGTATTGTGGTATGAGTGGGACAATGCACAGATGGTTTACTTCTAGTTTAAACGGAAGAATGCAGAAGGTTAAAATTCACTGTACAGATAGTCGGTCACTTGTCAACTTTAGCCATTTTCCATGTTTACGCATAACGCGTGCTTTACCTTGGGGAAGGAATTGCAGCCGCGCACACTGGTACATGATTTAATGAATGTCATTATCGGATATTTAATTTGAAGTCTGCAAAGGAAATAAAACAAACATAGTACGCGATTCTATCACAGAAATATACATGTTTCTTGCATCTTTATTCTTTATTCGGACAGCAAAGAAAAGCAGCAATATGCAAATAAAACGGGAGATATTTGTGTTTAATCCACAAATCGATGTAAACATGACAGGAATGAAAGCTCAAAAAACACGATCTAAGGCTCTGCGCAGGACACTTTCAAAATATTTCAGAAAGCTTGAACAAAATAATAAATAATCAAAATTACAACCAACGCCGACCTTCCTTCTAATTTTGAACAAAACAATTCAGTTCGCATGAGCTACGTGCTGTGTTTAGCATTCCCTGGGCAACAAAATGGCGGATACACCAGCCCGTGTTTTTCGGAGCTCTATCCTAGTCTGTGACGTCACCAGAGCTTCGGCCAATCACGTAGCATTTTCGATTATGTAACCAAAACTTGGTATTTAACGATTTTTAAGCTTAATTACGTAACAGTAACAGATACTTTGCGAGAATGTTGGCCGTAAATGCGATTTGAATGATATAATCACTGAGAATATCAACAATTCGAATCGTATTTGTAACACAGCCTACTGCGTCTCAGTGAAATGTACAAGGCTAGCTGGTGGAACAGGTCCGACTCGGGGCGGCCGTAGGAGGGAGTTTTTCCACGTCGGCCGTGCTCTGGACTGGACAGGGAAATGGCGGCGTGGGCAGAGCCCACTCGTGGGACACTTCACGGCTGCGGAATGCCGGTGGTCGTGGTCGTGGTCTCGCGCAGTGAGCGCAGCTGCGTTCCGTCCCCAGTCTCCACTCTGCACGCGCACGAGCAAACCAAATTTCCCACATGTACTGCTTGACGACAAAATGTGAGGCTGCTACTAGATATCCAAGGGTCAGCTTCGAGCACTTCAGAAAGGTAAGGCTTTCGGCTGAGGTCATACATCAGTGAGGTTCCTTCCAGACTGATTTTTTCACTACACTTGCCGGCCGGTGTGGCCGAGCGGTTCTAGGCGCTTCAGTCTGGAACCACGCGACCGCTACGTTCGCAGGTTTTAATCCTGCCTCGGGCGTGGATGTGAGTGATATCCTTAGTTAGGTTTAAGTAGTTCTAAGTTGTAGGGAACTGATGACCTCAGATGTTAAGTCCCACAGTGCTCAGAGCCATTTGAACCTTTTTTTTTTCACTACACTTAGCAGGAGTATCATCAATTCTTGGTGCAGTAAACTTTATTACAACAGCAATTAATATATAATCAGAAAATATAACTTTAGAGCAAACACCTTTATTTGTGTGGTCTGTAGCTATTACAGCCCTTCTTCTTCTTCTTCTTCTTCTTCTTCTTCTTCTTCCACTTCCAGAATAGCTCCACACGTGGTAATCACATACAAAGCTCGCTCGTACAAACTCCCGTACGTGAACATTGAAAAGTTGCACGAGTTACTCAATACACACGAAAGGAAATAGGAGTTACCAGCCTAATTACAGGCCCATAGCTCTAACGTGGATTAGCAGTAGCATTTTGGAATATACTATGAAGATAACATTCCATCAGAATTTCTAAAATCATTGGGGGAAGTGGCAACGAAACGACTATTCACGTTGGTGTGTAGAATATATGAGTCTGGCGACATACCATCTGACTTTCGGAAAAGCATCATCCACACAATTCCGAAGACGGCAAGAGCTGACAAGTGCGAGAATTATCGCACAATCAGCTCAACAGCTCATGCATCGAAGCTGCTTACAAGAATAATATACAGAAGAATGGAAAAGAAAATTGAGGATGCGCTAGGTGACGATCAGTTTGGCTTTAGGAAAAGTAAAGGGACGAGAGAGGCAATTCTGACGTTACGGCTAATAATGGAAGCTAAGGTAATGAAAAATCAAGATACTTTCATAGGATTTGTCGACCTGGAAAAAGCTTTCGACAATATAAAATAGTGCAAGCTGTTCGAGGTTCTGAAAAAAGTAGGGGTAAGCTATAGGGAGAGACGGGTCATATACAATACGTACAACAACCGAGAGGGAATAATAAGAGTGGACGATCAAGAACGAAGTGCTCGTATTAAGAAGGGTGTAAGACAAGGCTGTAGCCTTTCGCCCCTACTCTTCAATCTGTACATCGAGGAAGCAATGATGGAAATAAAAGAAAGTTTCAGGAGTGGAATTAAAATACAAGGTGAAAGGATATCAATGATACGATTCGCTGATGACATTGCTATCCTGACTGAAAGTGAAGAAGAATTAAATGATCTGCTGAACGGAATGAACAGTCTAATGAGTACACAGTATGGTTTGAGAGTAAATCGGAGAAAGACGAAGGTAATGAGAAGAAGTAGAAATGAGAACAGCGAGAAACTTGAAATCAGGAGTGATGGTCACGAAGTCAATGAAGTTAAGGAATTCTGCTACCTAGGCAGTAAAATAACCAATGACGGACGGAGCAAGGAGGACATCAAAAGCAGACTCGCTATGGCAAAAAAGGCATTTCTGGCCAAGAGAAGTCTACTAATATCAAATACGGGCCTTAATTTGAGGAAGAAATTTCTGAGGATGTACGTCTGGAGTACAGCATTGTATGGTAGTGAAACATGGACTGTGGGAAAACCGGAACAGAAGAGAATCGAAGCGTTTGAGATGTGGTGCTACAGACGAATGTTGAAAATTCGGTGGACTGATAAGGTAAGGAATGAGGACGTTCTACGCAGAATCTGAGAGGAAAGGAATATGTGGAAAACACTGATAAGGAGAAGGGACAGGATGATAGGACATCTGCTAAGACATAGACTGATTACCAAACAGGGGAAAAAAAATGAAGCGCCAAAGAAACGGGTATAGACATGCTTATTCAAATACAGAGATATGTGAATACACAGAATACGGCGCTGCGGTCGGCAACGCCTGTATAAGACTTGTGCCTGACCCCTTGCCCACCACCCCCGCGACCCTCACCACACCCGTTGCCTGTTGCCTGTGCCTGCTTAACGCTCGCCCTATCTTCACCCCCCGCGACTGGAAGCACGTGTAACAAGTCGCGGAGAAGTGGGTGAAGCAAGAGTGGCAGGAGCAAGCCTGCCCCACAGGACCAAGCAGCCGTAGTCTACTTCGGAAAATCTCAGCAAGCAGCACGATGCCGAGTCGACCGAGAGGCCAACGGAGGAACACCAGCCACGCCGCTTACCCTCCTCCAACACCGGACTCGATGACAGTCCGTGAATTATTGCCGTGCAGCGGCGCTGTCGCATCCGCCACTGCTGCTACACTGGCAGGTTGTCAAGATCTGAGTGTTGCAGTCGGCTCGCGAGCCATGGGACACACCATCCCCGAGATTGCGGTGAAGTGGACATTTTCCCGTACGAACATTTCACGGAGGTACCGTGAATACCAGGAATCCGGTGAAACACTGCTGCGGCCGGAAAAAAAAGAGATTCTGTAAGAACGGGACCGACGACGATTGCAGAGGATGGTTGAAGGTGACGGAAGTGCAACTCTTCCGCAAATTGCTGAGGATTTCAATGCTGGGCCGTCGACAAGTGTCAGCGTCCGAACCATTCAACATCAGCGATATGGGGTTTCGGAGCCGAAAGCCCACTCGTGTTCCCTTGAGCCCTGCACGAGAAAAAGCTTTACGTCTCGCCTCGGCCCGTGAAAACCGACATTCGACTGTTAATGACTCTAAACATGTTACCTGTTCGGACGAGTGTCGTTTCAAACTGTATCGATCGGTTGGACGTGTACGGGTATGGAGACAATCTCATGAATCCATCGACTCTGGATGTCACAAGGGGATTCTTCAAGCTGGTGGAGGCTCTGTAATGGTGTGGGGCGTGTGCAATTCGACCCCTGATACGTCTAGATACGGCTTTTGACATGTCACACTGTCTACGCATCTGTATCCATTCACGTCCATTGTGCTTTCCGACAGACTTCAGCAATTCCAGCAGGATGAGAACTACTTAAACCTAACTAACCTAAGGACATGACACACATCCATGCCCGAGGCAGGTTTCAAACCTGCGATCGTAGCGGTCGCTCGGCTCCAGACTGTAGCGCCTAGAACCACACTTCTAGCTTCGCAGGAGGCTTTTTGACACCGCTTTTCACAAGCGACTTTTAATTAAATTGCGTGCCTGTGGAGTATCGTCTCAGTTGTGTGATTGGATTCCTCATGTGTCAGAGAGGTGACAGTTCGTAATAATAGAAAGTCGTTGAGTGAGGTATAAGTGATCTCTGGCGTTCTACAACGATGTGTTATAGCCCTCTGCCGTTCCTAATCTACATGAACGATATAGGAGACAATATGAGCACCCGTCCTAGGTGGTGTGCCTTTAACGTCTTAAGTGAATCCACTGTAAATGGCGTATAAGATACAACTGACAGGATATCACACACATCCATGCCCGAGGCAGAATTCGAACGTGCGACAGTGGCGGTCGCGCGGTTCCAGACTGAAGCGCCTAGAACCGCTCGGCCACACCGGCCGGCTTAAAGATAAGATTTGAATGGTGTGTGGCAGCCACTAGATGGCTCTTACATCGGAACCATGCAATAAATCGTAAATAATTCTCTTTTAATATTTAAAATTAACTACTTCAGTGAGTGACCTTTAATAGTAGTGAAGATTACAGAACTGTACTTTACTAACAACTGACTATTGCAGAGCAAATTATTGTTTAGAATATGTCCAGCATGCGTGCACAGACGTGCTATTGTGTACCGTGTTTGTACGGTGTCACAACGACCTGTGAGCAATATCTACGAGCGCCGTTCAGAAAGTAACCTCCGGTTGATTTAAAAAAATACACCAAGTTAAATAAAAATATTTTAATATATACATCTTACAACTACATCTTTGCACTATTTTTCTACACAGTCTCCATAGCGATTGAGGCACTTATCGTATCTCTTCACAAGCTTTGAAATTCCTTCTGCATAAAAATCACCCGCTTGTGCCTGGAGCCAGCCTGTGACCGCATCTTTGAGCTCTTCGTCGTCATCAAACCGCTGTGACCCGAGCCATTTCTTCAAATGCATGAAGAGGTGATAATCACTTGGCGCCAGGTCTGGTCTGTAAGGTGGATGGTTGATAACGTCCCACTTGAAGGACTCAACAAGGGCCGTTGTTCTGCGAGCAGAGTGAGGACGGGCGTTATCGTGCAAAAAACGATACGGGAAGTCAGCATACCACGGCGTTTGTTCTGTATAGCCCGTCGTAACTTTTTTATTGTTTCACAGTACACGTCTTGATTAATGGTCATACCACGTTCCATGAATTCAACCAACAACACCCCTTTGGCATCCCAAAACAGCGTTGCCATCAGTTTTCTGGCAGAAAAATCTTGCGAGGCTTTTCTTGGTTTGGTAGGCGAATTTGAATGTGCCCACATCTTTGATTGTTCTTTTGTCTCAGGGTTCACGTACTTAATCCAGGTTTCGTCACCGGTCACGATTCTGTTTAACAATGGTTCTCCTTCGTCCTCATAACGTGACAGAAAGTCTAATGCAGAGGCCACTCTTTGAGTTTTGTGGTGGTCGGTAAGAATTTTGGGCACCCATCGTGCACAGAACTTACGGTAACCCAATCTTGCTGTCGCTATCCCGTACAAGAGAGTCTTAGAAATCTGTGGAAAACCAGTAGACAACTCCGACATTGAGAAATGTCGATTTTCACGAACTTTTGCATCAACTGTCTGAACGAGTTCGCCAGTCACCAATGATGGTCTACCACTCCTCTCTTCATCATGAACGTTTTCTCGTCCACTTTTAAATAAACGTACCCATTCACAGACAACTCCTTCACTCATAACTCTTGGTCTGTACACGGCACAAAGCTCACGATGAATAGCTGCTGCAGAATATCCTTTGGCTGTAAAAAACCTTATGACAGCACGCACTTCACATTTGGCGGGGTTTTCTATTGCAGCACACATTTCAAACTGCCACAAAAACTAAACTAGCTCAGGTACGACGTTCACTCGACCACGGCTTGATGCCGACTGACGTGTTGAGTGCGTGAACGCACAGATGGCGTCGCTACTCCCCCCACAACCCGCACTGTGACCAATCGGAGGTTACTTTCTGAACCGCCCTCGTATATGGGCATGGCCTTTTGGCAAGGTGCTTTATTGTTTTAAATGTTTCAGCGTTAACAAACCTTACGTATGCGCTGATTTTTATGCACCTAACTTCTTGCCGTGAGGTTCAGCGTAAATTGTTGCCTATAGGTATGTAAATGTACAAGTCCACTTCAGGTTTTTATAATGCTGAACTAAAACTTTCATATAAAATATTACATCTTAACTTACGAGACGTATTCCATGTACTTGCACTGAAGATGAAGCAAAGTGTGTTCAGGCTTAAGAAAGATGCGACTCCTTTCCGGTCGCAGTGATGTCGGAGATCTGACGTTTTACCGAACTCCTCATATTCACGGTACACTCGTGAAAATCCCCACTTCATCGCTACCTCGGAGATGCTGTGTCCCATCGGTCGAGCGCAGACTGTAACACCACGATCAAACCTACCTAAATCTTGATAACACGTTATTGTAGCAGCAGCTTCCGATCAACTGCGCCCGACACTTCGCAGTTTTACAGGCGTTCCCGACCGCAGCGCCGTATTCTGCCTATTTACATATCCCTGTATTTGAATACGGACGCCTGTACCAGTTTCTTTGGCGCTTGCAGTGTGTGATTATACATGGTGATTCAAAAAGAATACCACAACTTTAGGAATTTAAAACTCTGCAACGACAAAAGGCAGAGCTAAGGACTATCTGTCGGCGAATTAAGGGAGCTATAAAGTTTCATTTAGTTGTACATTTGTTCGCTTGAGGCGTGAGCGTCAGTTGATGCTAAGATGGCGACCGCTCAACAGAAAGCTTTTTGTGTTATTGAGTACGGCAGACGTGAATCGACGACAGTTGTTCAGCGTGCATTTCGAACGAAGTATGGTGTTAAACCTCCTGATAGGTGGTGTATTAAACGTTGGTATAAACAGTTTACAGAGAATGGGTGTTTGTGCAAAGGGAAAAGTTCTGGACGGCCGAGAACGAAGGTGCTACTGTAACTGGACTACAGTATCCGGAGATGTTAGAGAATTGGCTGTTCCCTCAGCTCGAACAAGAAGCACAACAATTCATATTTCAGCAGGATGGAGCGCCACCACATTGGCACTTATCTGTCCGTAACTACCTGAACGTCAACTACCCGAGGCGATGGATCGGCCGCCAGGCAGCCTGTGACAGATCACTTCATCACTGGCCTCCAAGAAGCCCTGATCTTACCCCCTGAGATTTTTTCTTATGGGGGTATGTTAAGGATATGGTGTTTCGGCCACCTCTCCCAGCCACCATTGATGATTTGAAACGAGAAATAACAGCAGCTATCCAAACTGTTACGCCTGATATGCTACAGAGAGTGTGGAACGAGTTGGAGTATCGGGTTGATATTGCTCGTGTGTCTGGAGGGGGCCATATTGAACACTCTGAACTTGTTTTTGAGTGAAAAAAAAACCTTTTTAAATACTCTTTGTAATGATGTATAACAGAAGGTTATATTATGTTTCTTTCATTAAATACACATTTTTAAAGTTGTGGTATTCTTTTTGAATCACCCTGTATAATTCCAATCTGCTCCGCTCTCCTGAGTGCCCCCTGCGGCAACCGCGACGTTAGAAGCAGCACATGCGTACAACACGCAGCAGCACCTTACCTTACGGGACAGTGCCGAGTTGAACAGGACCTCGCGCTGGAGTAGAACTCCAAAGGCCTAGCCGGACGCGTAGTTCCCCCCTGGCTGCTTCTACCGTGGGAGGTGTGGCTGTGGTAATCGGTTTCCGACTCAGCTGGCGTCGCGAACCCTGCCAGCAGGCGACATTCCTCCGCGAGAGCTCCCGGCTGCCAACACACACACACACACACACACACACACACACACACACACACAGAGTCCACTGTCGATTTCACACGTCCGTTGGCCACGCCCAAACGTACACTAGCTGCACTCAACGCCTATCCGCAGCGGACAAAAAGCAATTTTCAACAACGCTCTTCCGATATGGGCTTATACAGAACCTGCCTCTCCTGCTGTGCGCATCTCAAATATGGGGGAAATATGTCCTCCTTACGACGCGAAATGTGTATTTGCGCTACATACGCGTATGGAAATGGAAGAGGACGTAGAGGAAGATGGAATGGGAGATACGATACTGCGCGAAGCATTTGATAAACCATTGAAAGACTTACGTCGAAACAAAGCCCCAGCAGTAGACAACATTGCAACTACAAAGTGAAGTGTTAATACACAGTTGAAGGAACATGAAAGTCTTTGCCGACTAGGGAACACAGACAAGTCATCCGTGCCGGAACATGCTCTTCAGTCGGGTGATCACGTAGTGAAAATTCCGCAAACTAAACTTTTATGTACTATGACGAACTGTTATGCACGGCTATATAGAGAAGCCATCGAAATATATAAACATGGTGATAATTTCAACAGAAAAGAAGAAGCTATGAAATGCGATATATGGGCAGTTACGCTACACAATCGATGAGAAGTTTTTATCTTTGACGTACTATCATCGATAGTTATACTTTATCCTTGACAAGGTCCATCTCTGCTATGACGTGAAATCCAGACCACGCCCACTTTCCACGGTATTTAGACCGTTCTTCGACTCATCAGTCGGCAAGACTCAGCACAACTAGGAGCACCTCTGAAGATATCCAACGTAGCTTTGGACGAAACGCCAGGAGTGTTCCATGGAGCACGGCCACACAACCCGGATGAATTCTCGGCAGCTGAAATGTCCGGTCGTGAAAGCCTTCATTGTCTCAGTAGACAACATTCCTTCAGAGCTACTGATAGCCTTGCGAGAGCCAACCATGAAGAAACTCTTCCATCTGGTAACCAAGATGTGTCAAACAGGCGAAATATCCTCAGATTTCAAGAGGAATATAATTATTCCAATTCCAAAGAAAGCAGGTGCTGATACGTGTGAAAATTGCCATACGATCAGTATACTAAGTCACAGCTGCAAATTTCTAACACGAATCCTTTACAGAAGAACAGAAAACTGGTATAATCCGATCTCGCGTACAATACGTTACGAAAGGGAAACCTACGTTTAAGCATTTGTAGACTTAGGGAAGGCTTTTGACAATGTTGACAGGAACACACTCTTTCAAATTCCGACGGTGGCACGGGTAAAATACAGGAAGAGAAAGGCTATCAGCAATTTCTACAGACACCAGACGGCACTTACAAGAGTCGAGGGGGAAGAAAGGGAAGCAGTGGTTGGGAAGCGAGTTAGACACGGTTGTAGCCTATCCCTGAGGTTATTCATCTGTATATTGAGCAAGCAGTAAAGGAAACAAAAGAAAAATTTGGAGCAGGAATTAAACTCCAGGAAGAAGAAATAAAAACTTTAAGGTCTGCCGATGAGACAGATGTTAACTCTGTCAGAGACAGCAAAGGACTTGGGAGAACAGTTAAACGCAATGGAAAGTATCTTGACAGGATGATAAGAGATCAACTTCAAGAAAAGAAAAATGAGGATAATGGAATGAAGTCGCATAAAATAAGGTGATCCTGAGAGTCTTAGTTTAGGAAATGAGACACTTGAAATGGTAGATGAGTTTAGCTATCTGGGAAACAAAATAACTGATGATGATGAAGTACGGAGGACATAAAATGTCGACTTGGCAGTGGCAAGACATCGTGTATATAGCTAAGTGTCAGGAAGTCGTTTCTGAAAGTATTTGTATGGAGTGTAGCCGTGTATGAAAGTGAAACATGGACGATGGACACTATAGACAAGAAGAGAATAGAAGCTTTCGAAATGTGGTGCTACAGAAGAATGCTGAAGATTAGCTGGGTAGATCACGTAACTAATGAGGAGGTACTGAATAGGATTGGGGAGAAGAGAAGTTTGTGGCACAACTTGACTAGAAGAAGGGGTTGGTTCGTAGGACATGTCCTGAGGCATCAAGGGATCACCAATTTAGTATTGGAGGGCAGCGTGGAGGGTAAAAATCGTAGAGGGAGATCAAGAGATGAATACACTAAGCAGATTCAGAAGGACATAGGTTGGAGGGGTACTTGCAGATAAAGAGGCTTGTACAGGATAGAGTACCATGGAAAGATGCATCGAACCATTGTTTGGACTGAGGATCACAACAACAATGACACATTCATAGGAAAACGGGAAGTCTTACACTACCAAGCGACAGTCGGACACCTGTCCAACTTCATGGACGTTGCCAACACACTACGAGACTTTAGTTTTTAACTGAATTTTCTTATATTGAGAATGATGATACATAAGTAAGCATCCTGTCTCATCACCTGCATCCATTCATGTCCATTGTGGAATGCGACGGATTTGAGGCATTTCCAGCAGGACAATGCGGCACCCCCGCCTCCACATCTGTAACTGCTGCACAGTGACTGCAGGAGCCCTCTTCTCTCGCTGGCCACCGAACACCCCAAACATGGACATCATTGAGTATATCTGGGATGGCTTGCAACCAGCTGTTCTGATGACATCTCTGGCCCCTCGTACTGTTGCGGATTTATGGACAGCCCTGCAGGATCCATGGAGTCATTTCCCTCCAGCACTGCTTCAGACATTAGTCGAGTCCCTGCCACGTCGTGTTGCGGCACTTCTGCGGGCTCGCGGGAGCCCTACACGGTATTAGCCAGGTGTACAAACTGCCGTCAAAGCCGTGGTTCCACACGGCTAAGTAGGACAAGAAGACAGTAAATTCCCCAGTTGTCATCACAGTGATATGAGCCGCCGAGGGTACAGCGGTATACCTGATCTTTTTGTCACTTCTTGTTGTTGTTGTGGTCTTCAGTCCTGAGACTGGTTTGATGCAGCTCTCCATGCTACTCTATCCTGTGCACGCTTCTTCATCTCCCAGTACCTACTGCAACCCACATCCTTCTGAATATGCTTAGTGTATTCATCTCTTGGGCTCCCTCTACGATTTTTACCCTCCACGCTGCCCTCCAATGCTAAATTTGTGTTCCCTTGATGCCTCAAAACATGTCCTACCAACCGATCCCTTCTTCTAGTCAAGTTGTGCCACAAACTCCTCTCCAATTCTATTGAATACCTCCTCATTAGTTATGCGATCTACCCATCTAATCTTCAGCATTCTTATGTAGCACCACATTTCGAAAGCTTCTATTCTCTTCTTGTCCAAAGTATTTATCGTCCATGTTTCACTTCCATACATGGCTACACTCCATACGAATACTTTCAGAAACGACTTCCTGACACTTAAATCTATACTCGATGTTAACAAATTTCTCTTTTTCAGAAACGATTTCCTTTCCATTGCCAGTCTACACTTTATATCCTCTCTACTTCGACCATCATCAGTTATTTTACTCCCTAAATAGCAAAACTCCTTTACTACTTTAAGTGTCTCATTTCCTAATCTAATCCCCTCAGCATCACCCGATTTAATTTGACTACATTCCATTATCCTCGTTTTGCTTTTGTTGATGTTCATCTTATATCCTCCTTTCAAGACACTGTCCATTCCGTTCGACTGCTCTTCCAAGTCCTTTGCTGTCTCTGACAGAATTACAATGTCATCGGCGAACCTCAAAGTTTTTATTTCTTCTCCATGGATTCTAATACCTACCTATAATTTTAATACCTAATTTTCACTTCTTAGAAGTGAAAAATTCTTGCGTTTCGTGTAATGTAAACTCGTGTATCACAATAGTTCGTGATTCATTTTGTGAAATTTGCAATTGACATACTATAATTCCGTTTACTACAGTCATTCAATTACTTGTGCCTTAAATTCGTTTTTCTCGTCTCTCAGAAGTTGGAAGACCACTTTTCCTCTCAGAAATTTACTCATACTTCAAAAATGGCTCTGAGCACTATAGGACTTAACATCTGTGGTCATCAGTCCCCTAGAACTTAGAACTACTTAAACCTAACTAATCTAAGGACATCACACACATCCATGCCCGAGGCAGGATTCGAACCTGTGACTGTAGCGGTCGCGCGGTTCCAGACTGAAGCGCCTAGAACCGCACGGCCAAACCCGGCCGGCTTTACTCATAGTGAAACGGAAAGTGGTGTAATTGAAGAGGGTTACCAGCCTTCTTACAAAAATTTTGGTGAAGTTGGATGCCGCAGAAGGAATAAGCCGTCTTTTAATCTCCAGAACTGCAATTTCTTTATAAAACATACACGTAATGTGATACAGTGATTGTTAGTCTGCGCTTATTGCTCACATTATGGACTTTTCTCTCACAAATTGTTAATTACTAGAATGTTACCTACTCAGCAGTTCTGTAGATTATGAATAAATTGTTGTTTCTAAATGTCGAAATTTAGTAACGTTATATTCTTGACATGCTGATTTTTAAAGAGGCTTTATTACGGAGCACGCGTCTGTCCACTCGATTTCGCCGTCCTCGTCGTCTCCCTCTGCCAAAGGGTCAAAATTTGCTGGTGCACATTTCTCAGCCCGACTTGCAGGTGTCAACTGGGTGAAGAAAGCGTGGTGCACCGAAGGGATGTACGGGGCGAGTGCCAGCCTGTCTTTCCTTCTTGCCTAGGCGGCAGGCCGCACCGCTTTGTTGAGTGGAGTGAGTTTTATAGTTTATGTATTTATCGCCAGGCATCACTACTTTATTCCTGTAGGCTTTCACCTGGACTTGAACGCGAACTGCAAAATTCCCTTATACGGACAATTTCTGCTTTAGTAACACCTGGATATTACAAATCTAAAGAAAGGAAACAATGGTAACACTTACTAGCACTTACTTAGTGTCCATAAACAAGCAAAACAACACAGAACAACAAAACCACGCGGCCTTGCCGCTTCACTTATACACCATGCGATCAAAAGTATCCGGACACCTGACTGAAAATTACCTACAAGTTCGTGGCGCCCTCCATCGGCAATGATGGATTTCAATATGGTGTTGGCCCACCCTTAGCCTAGATGACAGCTTCCACTCTCGCAGGGATTCGTACAATCAGGTGCTGGAAGGTTTCTTGGGGGATGGGATCTCATTCTTCAGGGAGTGCTGCAATGAGGAGAGGTACCGATGTCGGTCGGTAAGGATTGGCACGAAGCCGGCGTTCCAAAACATCCCAAAGGTGTTCTGAAGCATTCAGGTCAGGACTCTGTGCAGGCCAGTCCATTACAGGGATGGTACACAAATTAGTTAAGGAAGGACGAGCATACATTCCTGTATGTTCTCAGTGAAGTGTATACTCATATCTCAAAGCACAATATTCACTTAAGAACTGCTACATCTGCAGACGACAGAACACTGTAACACTCCGATTCCTTGCTACAGGAGAAAGTTAGGTTAGGTCAGGTCAGGTCTCCAATCTTCTTAATCTATTTTTGTATTCAGGGTGCCTCACATTGTAAAGCGCCTCATCAGCTTCATACATCTCTATTAATTTTGTAGTTGTTGGTACATGCCAATTGTATTAACCGGCCATGTTTGTAAACACACTACAGATGACAGAAGGCTGCATGTCACATTGCAGTGAACAGAAGACAAGCGACTTCTTTGATCAAATCTACAGCGAGACTCTAGATTTCATCAAATATTTGACGACATTTGACACAATTCCCTGTTACACCACCAAATTTCTTTGACAAATATATTGGACAAAGAAATTTGATAGTGTAATACCGGCCTAAGACATACTTAGCGCCACTCTTAAAAACATGTGTATACGCCAAGTGTGTTTTTACGCTGGAGACAGATTTCCTTCCTTTCCGTTCTGATACGAACACTTTGACACATAAATAACCAGTGTACACTCTAAGTTGAATTTAAGGTTTAGCCCCCCCCCCCCCCCCCCCCCACACACACACACAATCAATTAATCGAATTTAAGGAAAGAAATTGTTTCAAAATTACCTCTCACATATTAAACGACTGCTGAGCGCCTTTTATTTATTATCATAGATGGATCATGCTTAAAATAAAATCGTAACTTACGTTATCCATACAAATGTCAAGTGTTGTGTTGTAGCTTTGATGAAGTACACATCTCCGCGCTCTCTCTCTCTCTCTCTCTCTCTCTCTCTCTCTCTCTCTCTCTTTCTTTTCCCTACCTTGCGCAGCGACCACTTGCGAAGTCAAGGCCAGATGACAACACACGACGACTCACCTGCAACAGAGAAAAAAGCAGCGGGTCAGAACTTGTTGCGCAGGCTGTGTACAGATGTGCCAGCACAGCAGAGGTGGCGTGACTCGCGAGTCCCCCTGTAGCGGCTCATTAGCGGCACACACAGAGGCAGTGGGCGAAGCGCGTCACAAAAACATGTCGGCCTGCAGCGACGACACATCACCGTTCCTAATCGCCAGCGCTTCTCGCGGGCGAGCCAGTCGCCCAGAAAAAAGACGACGGACGGCAAATGCGCTGCTGTCGGCGACACAGGGTGTGTCGAAAGTTGCCTCTCTGCTGGTACGAGGATCATAAGGGTTCTACATCTATAAACCAAATTTGAGACACGTGTACTGAACGTAATAAACCAGCCAGAGAATTTTGTTAACTCTAAGATGGTCTGAGATTAGGTCTGGAATTTATTATTTATAATTTTATGTCAAGTTCATTTTTGTTTTTAGGATTCAACATATTGAAATGTGTGTGAAATCCTATGGGACTTGACTGCTAAGCTCATCAGTCCCTAAGCTTACACGCTACTTAACCTAAATTACCCTAAGGACAAACACACACACACACACACACACACACACACACACACACACACACACACACACACGCCCGAGGGAGGACTCCAGCCTCCGCCGGGACCAGCCGCATAGTTCAGTTCATGACTGTAGCGTCTGAGACCGCTCGGCTCATCCCGTGCGGCTAGGATTCCATACGTCGATCGGTGAAATCAGAAACCTTATGGGATCGCTTCTTTGTTGTATGTGTGTCCGCTCAACTGTTAAATCCCCTATTCTTAGCAAACGGGTGGGTAGATATATCAAAAGTTGAAATTTGCGTCGTTCATCGTAAACCGGGTAATCTCTCGCCGATTATCAGAGTCAAATGTCACCCTCATGACCGGATTTTAAGTACTGTGATATTTATGTTACTAAAGATGGGGGCTTGTACGAAACGATTACATGCGTTTTACAAAACGCAGGGGAAATGAAAAAAATTGTAGGTGCTCAAAGTTAGCACGGACTTGAGGATTGATTGACCGGTCCACACTTCCACGGCAACTGTAAACTATCAATCTATTTGCAGTCAGTATTCCAAAAAAAACAATGAAGCTCTGACCACGGAGGAATAAATACGAGGGTGGGTCGAATAAAAACCTTAAATTTGTAATAACAAATCGAAATTTCGCGCCGTTATCCTGTAAGTTGGTGAGCGTGCTACAAACGGCGTGCAGGTGGCAGCATGGTGCAGATGCACACATACCGTCGCAGTATCAGTATAAAGATGGCCGCCCCACTTGCGACTTGCACAAGGGAAGAACAGCGTTCTGTTATTCGGTTTTTGCGTAGTGAAGGTGTGAAACTTATTGAAATTCATTGGCGAATGAAGGTTCAGTACGGTGATGCACGTTTGTCACAGCAGCAAGTCCACCAATGGAGTAGGAAGTTGGCAAATGGTGTGACTTCAGTGGAAGATGCTCCTCGTCCAGGTCAGGCACAACGAGTTGTGACCCCACAGAACACTGCCGCAGTCGAAGCCATAGTGAAGGAAAACCGCCGAGTGACACTGAATGACATTTCAGCATGTTTACAGATTAGTCATGGGTCAGCGGACCACACTGTGCGTGATGTGCTCCAGTTTCACAAACTGTTTGCAAGATGGGTGCCACGGCAGTTGACGCTTTGAACGAGAAGGTGATGGCTTCGTTGCAAGAATCGTCACTGGGGACGAAACCTGGGTTCACTTCCACCAAAACGAAGAAGTTTCGAACGGAACCATCAGCAGGGAAGGTTATGCTGAGACTCTTTTGGGACGAAAAGACGACGTTTTGGAGCATTACGTGCCTAGAGGGACCACTTTCACCAGTGCATCTTACACAGATCTCCTAGAAATATCATCTGCGGCCTCCAATCAAATCAAAGCGACGTGCATTGCTGTCAGCAGGTGTCCTTTTCCAACATGACAATGCAAGGCCCCACACTGCCCGTACAAGAATTTCCACAATCACAGACCTGCATTTTGAGTGCCTTCCTCATCCACCATACTCACCAGACTTTGCGCCATGCGATTTCCATATGTTTGGACCGCTCAAAGACACAATGGGAGGAAAGAAGTTCCGTTCTGATGAAGAGGTACACGAGTGGTTGCGCAGACTACCGAAAGAATTTTTTTCTAAAGGAATTTATGCACTTTGTAAGCGCTGGAGGACTTGCATTGAGCGTGGGGGAGATTATGTCGAAAAGTGATACAGCTTTGTACCACTTCTGCGTAGTAAATAATATTTAAAAAAACATTTAAGGTTTTCATTTGACTCGCCCTCGTACATGGCGATTAAAGTTAAACTTTCAAAACGCAGTAGAAATAACACCACTGGGCAGAAAGATGTCAAAATGGCAACGGAATATTAACGGAGAGGGGGGAAACGCATGGCAGAAGAAAGAAACATCAGGAAAATTGATCAGTAGATAGCGCTGTATGTGTCAGATTACGTAATTTAAAACAGCAGTCACGCACACGACCCACTGAAGTTGGTGTAAAGACGTCGACTACACGGCTTTTCCTCCTCTTTCGCGTCTGCGACGTTCGCCACGACTGTCTTAATGCGGGATCGCGCTCTGCTCGTAAAGTCGTATTACAAAAATGATGGCTGTGCACAAGTCCCTCTGCAGAAGTTCCGGACACTGAAGGGTTTGAAGAAGGCGTTGGTCCGATGGCTGCCGTGGGTCTGGAGAAAATGATTCAGAAATTTGAGAAGACTGATTCTTTTGATTTGCAACCTGCTAGATGGAGGAAACGAGTTCATTCGAAGTCAGTGGAAGCAGCGGCCACAGCAGGGCAGGAGGAGACGAGTGGTGGAGTGCAAACGTGTACAGCACGGAGAACTGCCCGGACATTGGACATACCCGTGAGCACTGTGCGTAAAATCCTACGAAACATCCTTCTTTGCTATGTGCACCAGTTGCTTCCTGTTGACCTGCCAGCAAGAGAGACTTATGCTTTAGAATTTCTTGTTCACATGAAGGTGGACACTGATTGGTCGTGCAAGATTTTGTGGACAGACGAAGCCCACTTCCATCTGACGGGATGTGTCAGTGCACAGAATTGTCGAATATGGGCAACGGAAAATCCACACGCAAATCAACCAGTACCACTTCATCCTGTATGGTGCGTGTGGTGCGGGTTTCCGGCAGCATTTATCATAGGACAATATGTTTTCAAGGAGAGAGGTGCTTTCGGTCGTGTTATCTGTACCGTTACTGGTTAAGCGCTATGACTGTCTTTTGTGCACCCACGTCATTCCAGCCCTCCGACAGTGTGGATGGGATCACTTTCATGCAAGATGGCGCACCTCCGCACATTGCAAATCCAGTTAGGCAGCTGCTGAAGCGCCATTCCGTAAATGCTCGAATCATCAGCCGGCCGCCGTTTCCTTACAGCCTGGCCGTCCCGATCACATGATCTTAATCCGTGTGTTTTCTGGTTGTGGGGCTATCTGAAAGATGTTGTGTTCTGTGTTCCGACTGCAAACTTAGCTGCACTGAAGGCACGCATTGCGCAACACATTCTGTAGGTGAACCAGGAAACACTTCGATCAGTTGTGGAACATGCTGTTTCTCGATTTCAACTTGCTGCACAAAACGGTGAACAGGTTGATTAGCATGTTTTGCGACACGGAATAAATGCGCAATAATCCGATTTGATTTTGATTTCTGCTTTTTATGAGGTTTTTGGCCTCAGGAAAACTAAAAACCGATTTTTCCCATGAGATGTGATATTACCTTGCCGTGGTGATTAGGCTTACGAACTGACAGTATCAAATGATTCAAATGGCTCTGAGCACTATGGAACTTTACATCTGAGGTCATCAGTCCTCTAGACTTAGAACTACATAAGGGGCTCCGGAAAGGCTCAAAATCATGAAAAGTTCAATTTTTACTTTTTTGCGTTTTCTCAATCTGCAGACTATTACCTTTTAATAGATATATAATTTATTCAATTCCGAAGACTACAACTATTTTTAATTTTTCTTTTTTGAAGTGTGTTCTACATGGGCGTGACCCACTGTGGCGCTGTTAAACTGCTGTCAAATGGTGTTATTATTAACGTCCGTGTTCATCAGGTACATTTTAGTGATGTGAGATAAAGTATGTGTTGTGGCTAACCTGTGATGGTTCAATATATATATAGCTGGTGCGATTGTCGATTGTTTCATGTTTATTTACTCTGTCGTTATCTCGAAAATATTCGTAATTAATTCTGTTTCTTGAGTCTGTTTTGTTGAAGTATAATAATGAGTAAAAGTAAAGTTATTATAAATCCTCTGAAGGCTTTTAAGAAAAGGAGAAATGTTGGAAAGCCAAATGTATGTGTTATTACTGTAAACAATAAAGACGATAACCAAGTGAGTGAACCTAACCTCTCAAGTACACCTGCCCATAGCAGTCAAAGTGGGAAAGAAAATACTTCACAGAAGAAGCTTGGTTCAATGAGTGAAAACTATGAATGTTTTATGGGCGAATTGGATGTGAATGAAATATTTGATATGTCGGTTCTCAAAGGAATTTTTGCAAACTGTGTAAGATATATTCATTGTAGTGAAGTTGGTCTGGAACTCTCCATAATAAAGCACGTAGGACTTGCTAGTGAAATACAACTGAAATGTGATAAGTGTTCATACATGACCACCTTTTGGAACAGTGTTGCAGTAACTGCAACTGAAGAAAATGGTAGCAAAATCTACGAACACAACAACGAGCGATGCTTGCTTTAGACAAGGAACGCCTTCGGGCTGCAGACAGGGCTGTAAAGAGTCTAGAAATACAAGCAAGAGTAAACAGGAGGAGGAACAAGAGGAAGCTGGAGGAGGAGTTTGCAGAGGCTGAAGATAATCCATCCTATGGACCTGGAATGCACTAAAAAGTTAATCCAATCTTTGTCGCTCGACTCCCAAAACTTTTATTTTCTCATACTAATTACATGTTTTCTAAGGATCTTCCAAACATATTTGTTCCAAACTTTCAGTAAATGTTACACAGTACCTTCTGCATAATTTAACATAGCCTTTTTGCAAAAAACTGTATATTTTTGAATATATAAATAAAAAATTGCAAAAAAATGTTGTGAATTTTCATTACAATTGAAAAAAATCATCTTTAATAACTGAACTAAAATTTTGTAAAATCCCTGTGTTAAGTTGTAGCCCATATTCCAATAAATAATCTGTAAAAAGTTCAACTTCCTACCTCAAATACTTTGTGAGGAAAGATGTAATTTATAATCGTTATTTTAACATTGCAAGTATAGGGCGTTCCGGAGCCCCTTAAACGTAACTAACCTAAGGACATCACACACACCCATCCCGGAAGCAGGATTCGAACCTGCGACCGTAGCGGTCGCGCGGTTACAGACTGGAGCGCCTAGAACCGCTCGGCCACATCGGCCGGCAACTAACAGTATCACACCTGTACACCCCTGCACACTGAGTAGTACAGTTTGTTTAACGTCAAACGTACACCTTAGGCATTGCTGTGTCATTCATTTGTCCACTGTAGACGACCACTATTACATTATGATGCTTACAGAGCGATCTATTGCTACATTTTGTAACTATTTATTTTTCTTCTGTCATTTGTTTTCCCCCTTCTCTGATAATATTCCGTTGCAATTTGACGTCATTATGACCAGTGGTGTAATTTCTAAAGCGGTTTCAAAGTTTAATTATACTCACCCTGTACATTGAACTAAAGTTACCTAAAGTGCTTTACTAAGCCTCATAAAAGGAAAAAACCTACTATCGTACATAAATCGGAGAGTCTGATCCATCATCAGAATTATAAATGTAACCTAGCGTACTAGGACGGAGCATCACACACATAGCTCCAAATGTAGTTGAGCAATGTATCTTCAATTTCACCAACCTTAAATCTATATCCTCGTTTCAAAACATCCAGCGCAGATGGAACTACAGTTACAAATTCTTTATTTACCGCATCAATATCTGGTCCTTGAGGGCCAAGCAAATTTCATTCCTTGTTTCCTGGGACTTACTATATGTTGTACCTGAATCACTTCCTTAACCACAATAGCTCGCAGTTTGAGCAACATACCACCTTTCTTTTCCTTGGTTGTAGGCACTTTTTCATCTTCGCTACTGTGAGACGTATCTCCACAGGTATGCAATGTAGAGCCCACGTTTACTGTACGTTTTTCCATGCCTACCCCGCAATCTTAGCAATGGCAGTGCCGGCTGACGGATTCCGTTGTCGGAGAAGTATCAGAACTGTTTTCGCTAATAATTTTTGATTCGTTCATTTTCGATACAAGGATCCTTACAAATTCTTACATTTGTCGTTCTCCGTCATCCTAGGAACTTTGTCTACAAAATCCCCTCTAGAAAGAATCTCCACAAGTGTGTAACACCAGCTGTTAAACACAATGTATGATTCATCACCACGCCTAGCCGCCATGTTTTATTGTCATGTCTCCTGATGCGATTTGTACATTGTTGATATTCGTAACCACCCCCCCCCCCCCCTCTCTCTCTCTCTCTCTCTCTCTCTCTCCTCGACGCATGCAATGGCCCTTAGTCCTACATATGGATGGCGGTTACCGCTGACGTAACAGGTTTCCGGTTATATCGGTTTATGACCACACAACTTCAACCTGACTGTTTACAACCGCTCAAAGTAAACTGTTTGGGGAATAACCGATTTTCCGTTTCCTTATTCCCATTATTGCGTGTAATAAATGTAGAAATCAAGAAAGGTTGACAAATTTTGACTCAGTTTCACAACACGTAGAATCGAAACATTAAATTAAATAGGAAAATAAAAGGAACTTATTCCGTCCACCGACAAGTGATAAGCGGTTGAATTCCGCAGGAAATCACCAGTATTCTACCACTGATTCTAATATTTTTTTTCCAATTCTGCTCAAACATCGTGTTATAATCTGAGATCGTACCACTAGTTGCGCATTGCAAGTAGTCAGTGGTAAAGGGAAGAAACTGAGGTTGAAGAACGCTGTTTTTAGTGTTAATTTGTCCGTTTTCAAGGGCTAAAAGCAGACAAAGGGACATTACGTAGACACAGGCTACTTTCAATTTATATTGTATACTGTGAACGAACTGTTCTGGTAAGTATTTTCGTAATTTCCTTCCTCTTATTATTTCATAGATATGACAGACACATGTTTAGTATTGTGAAACAAATGCAGCGCTGTACTTCACTGCTACGTCACATCGTAAAAATGTTTCTAGACTAAGGTTGACACCATTCTGATACACGTATGTCCGGCGAGGACAGTGAGAAGTACGCCACAAGGGTAAGTTTCGCACGCTGCATGTACACACGTACCGCCTCATAGGGCACGACCCATGGCAATACGTACCTTACTGCCTCAGCAAACGGCCGGCCGAAGTGGACGATCGGTTCTAGGCGCTACAATCTGGAACCGCGCGACCGCTACGGTCGCAGGTTCGAATCCTGCCTCGGGCATGGATGTGCGTGATGTCCTTAGGTTAGTTAGGTTTAAGTAGTTCTAAGTTGTAGGGGATTGATGACCTCAGATGTTAAGTCCCATAGTGATCAGAGCCATTAGAACCATTTTTTGAACCTCAGTAAAAAATACTATAACAGTTCTTATGCCGTGTGTTAGTTGCTCGTTTCTTTCGTCATTGTTATTAAAATAGAACTGATCGCTTTCCCCGTTTTCTGTTCTAATGGTAAATTTCAAACAAATCAAAATTTTACGACTAAAAATTACCCTTTCTGTAAAAAAGTTTTATTTATATCCGAACAATTTTTGTTCTACTACAATAGCTAAGTCATATTTCGTTTTTTTTTTACTGGGTTACAGGCAAAATAAGAACACTTGTTATAACCTGGACCAAAGAAATACCAAAAAATACCAGTTATTCTGGAGTGAAATACCGGTATCCGCTGCAACCGATCGTATTTCCCCATCTCTACTCTGGATAGGTTTGCGCGACTTTGTTGCGATGATGTCCTGCCCAACGACTCAACGTGCTTTTGCTCCCTGTCAGGTCTCCGTCGACATTGCGCAAGCGCCTGGGAAAAATTGCTATGGTCTGGTTTCCCTCCACAAGAAACTCAATGACAGATCTCAGCATGGAACGAACCTTGGCTACGTACTTCCACTTTGAAGGCTACGTAGAACGCCGCTACCTATCTGAACTTCATGAAACCCTAGACGCTAAAACGCGAACGTTCCACAGCTAACTCCGCACTTTTTCAATTACACTGGCCGAGAAAAGGTGTTGCATTACTTGCTGAACGGCCCTCGTATACAAGGGGTAAACTAGTGCTGTTGACAATACCGGAGTTTTATTTTGTAGTTTTCTTACAATTTTTGGTAAATATTTGAGGTTGCAGTAGAACATAATTTTACTTTCACTGTGTGACATGTGTGGCACAAAACCGAAAGAAAAATTCGGATTGCATTGGCGAGGAGGGAGGTGGGGGGGGGGGGGAATCGAATAACAAGATTTCCCATGTGACGTAATAGCATACCAGTTGCGTTAAATAACAGTTTTTCAACAGTTTTTAACGCAACTAGTGTGATATTTCTTCACATCGGCATTCTTCAAAAACAATTGCTGAGAATGATGACCAAAACCTAAATGACAACACGGGTCTTTGCGGTGGGCGCAGAGGTGTGAGGGGAATGCTGACGTAATCGGCACTCGGCGCTGCCAACACAAAACGGCAACGTTGAGCTTCACTACGCAATTTTGACACTACATTGTTAGGTCGGCAATTTTGACACTACGTTGTTAGGTCGGCAATTTTGACACTACATTGTTAGGTCGCTGGTGTTGGCAGAAATGAAAAAACAGGAAAGTTGAGATGAAGTATTCTGGGCAAATCCGATACTTGACGAAACCTAACGACAGGCCGGTGCGACACCTATAATTGTGCCATTTGCATGCAGTAACTATTGTTACGAAAGTGGTTATCGCCAAGCCTGAGCGTGCATCGTTTTCCTTTCAATTCTTGCTTTAAGGGGAATGGAATGGAGCGAAGAGGCGTTAAGCATCTTAATTCGGCAAACTGCGAGGAAAGGTAGGTGTGTGTGTGTGTGTGTGTGTGTGTGTGTGTGTGTGTGTGTGTGTCCCGCACAATTCACTCTGTATGATAATAATAATAATAATAATAATAATACCGAGCGAGGTGGCGCAGTGGTTAGCTCACTGGACTCGCATTCGGGAGGACGACGGTTCAATCCCGCGTCCGGCCATCCTGATTTAGGTTTTCCGTGATTTCCCTAAATCGCTCCAGGCAAATGCCGGGATGGTTCCTCTGAAATGGCACGGCCGACTTCCTTCCCCGTCCTTCCCTAATCCGATGAGACCGATGACCTCGCTGTTTGGTCTGCTTCCCGAAACAACCCAACCCAATAATAAGGTACTCTGCCGTCCCGACTGTGTCGTAAAGACATTTGAAACAAAAAACTTGGAACTAGAAGTGTATCGCGACGAAATAAATGTACATGAACTTCATATGTTTCACCGACCGCATACGCGGCGTCCAAATTTTCCCACTTTATAGAAAAAACTAAATTTAATCGCGTCCAAATTTTCCCACTTTATAGAAAAAACTAAATTTAATCTTAGTATCAAGGAGTAAACTACCCGCCAGGTTAGCCGAGAGCGCTAACGCGCTGCTTCCTGGGCTCGGGTAGGCGCGCCGGCCCCGGATCGAATCCGCCCGGCGAATTAACGACGACGGCCGGTATGCCGGCCAGGCTGGATGTGGTTTTTAGGCGGTTTTCCACATCCCGCTAGGGGAATACCGGGCTGGTCCCTACGTTCCGCCTCAATTACACGACTCAGACACATTTGAAAACGTTCGCACTATTTCACGACTTAACACTAGACGCAGAAAGCTGGGGTACATTACTTCCGTCCCAGGGGGGGGGGGGGGGGGGGGGGGGTGGCGGCGGCAGGAAGGGCATCCGGCCACACTCTGCCATTAACACTGCCAAATCTGTCATAGCCGACCGCTGTGACCGAGGTGTCCTAGGCGCTACAGTCGGGAACCGCGCGACCGCTACAGTCGCAGGTTCGAATGCTGCCTCGGGCATGGATGTGTGTGCTGTCCTTAGGTTAGTTAGGTTTAAGTAGTTCTAAGTCTAGGGGACTGATGACCTCGGAAGTTAAGTCCCATAGTACTCAGAGCCATTTGAACCCAAATCCGTCATAGCAAACCCGGCTGCGCGTTGGAGCGGGACTGAGGCCCGAGAAAGAAAGAAAGAAAGAAATCAACGAGCAAACTCCTTAAATGTAATAACTTCTACGCAATTAGTAAGAGAGAAGAACGCTTCCAGATTATTGTTCTCTCCCTCTCTTATCGTTTGTTTCTGGTTGATCTCATCTGGAAAATAAGTTTCCTCCAGGCCTGCAAAATAGTTAACTCTGGCTATCAATTTTTCGTTCGAAGTGAATCTTCGTCCACCGAGAAAAATTTTCAGTTTTGGGAAGAGACGGAAGTCTGACGGAAGGTGAATAAGGCGGGTGTGCCAACAATTCATATCTTAGTTGGCGTAGTTTTGCCACGGCGACGGCACATGTGTGTGAGTGCGCATTGTCTCGATGAAAGATGACTTTCGTCCTTGCTAAACCTGGCCTTTTTTTCGTCAGTTGGAATTTGTACATGAGGTTAGCATAGTATCCTCCATTAACTGTTTGCCCAGTGCGGGGATAATCTACAAACAGAATCCCCTTCGCATCCCAGAACACTGATGCCATGACCTTTCCTGACGATGGAATTGCCTTGGCTTTCTTTGGTGCGGGAGAATCGCTGCTTTGACTTGTTTTGTCTCTGGGGTATAGTAGTGCACCCAAGTTTCATCTGTGGTCACAAACCGGCGCAAAAAAATCTGGTTCGTTTCTCCAAAAACGGGCTAAACACTGTTCCAGTATGTCCTTTCTCGTGCGTTTTTGATCCGGCGTCAAGAGTCGCGGCACCCACCTTGCAGATAATTTTTTCATTTATAATTCTAACATCTCCGTAACGCTATCACGCTTAGCAAATAACCCTGTGACGAAACGCGCCGCTTTTCTTTGGATCTTCTCTCTCAACCCGACCTGGTACGGATCCCACACTGATGAGCAATACTCAAGCATAGGTGGAACGAGTGTTTTGAAAGCCACCTCTTTTGTTGATGGACTACATTTTCTAAGGACTCTCCCAATAGATCTCAACCTTGCACCCGCCTTACCAACAATTAATTTTATATGATCATTCCACTTCAAATCGTTCCGCACGCATACTCCCAGATATTTTACAGAAGTAACTGCTACCAGTGTTTGTTCCGCTATCATGTAATCATATAATAAAGGATCCTTCTTTCTATGTATTCGTAATACATTACATTTGTCTACGTTAGGGTCAGTTGCCACTCCCTGCACCAACTGCCTATCTGCTGCAGATCTTCCTGCATTTCCCTGCAATTTTCTAATGCTGCAAGTTCTCTGTATACTACAGTATGATCCGCGAAAAGCCGCATCGAACTTCTGACACTATCTACTAGGTCATTTAAATATATTGTGAAAAGCAATGGTCCCGTAACACTCCCCTGTGGCACGCCAGAGGTTACTTTAACGTCTGTAGACGCCTCTCCATTGAGAACAACATGCTGTGTTCTGTTTGCTAAAAACTCTTCAATCCAGCCACACAGCTGGTCTGATATCCCGTAGGCTCTTACTTTGTTTATCAGGCGACAGTGCGGAACTGTATCGAACGCCTTCCGGAAGTCAAGAAAAATAGCATCTACCTGGGAGCCTGGATCTAATATTTTCTGGGTCTCGTGAACAAATAAAGCGAGTTGGGTCTCGCACGGTCGCTGTTTGCGGAATCCATGTTGATTCCTACAGAGTAGATTCTGGGTTTCCAGAAATTACATGATACGTGAGCAAAAAAACATGTTCTAAAATTCTACAACACATCGATTTCAGAGATATAGGCCTACCATCTAAGCTCGCCTGACTAAATTTAAATTTATTTCTCCACCTGGCAACAGTTGAATATGAAGGAGCCGAGTCCCCGAATGTATTCTGGAAATCTGCATGCTTTCATACCTGTCTTTATTTAATTACTGCTCGAATCTCTACTTCTTCCGTCTTCGTAAATCACTACGCGGGAACAACAACAGAGCCACGTCACCGCCACAGGTGTCTCCCAAGAGGGCTGACGTGGCACGTGTTTAATAGGCAACAAACAGGCCAATGACTGACCTCTAGTGGTGGTTACGAGAGCATTTCAAACCACGCTCTGAATAGGGGCTGGAGCGCCGGACACCGGTGACAAGACACTGCAGTAGAACCGCCGACGAGGACTGACGCAGCCGGAGATAGGGGCTTGCCCGGACTCATGGTGTGACGGCCGTGCGGTTTAGACAGGGGCCGCATCGGGCGGGCGTGGAGCCCACAAGGAGGTCGCAAGTGCACGGCGCAGGTAGGCTGGAGGAGGCTGGAGGCTGGGAGCGGCGGCCGGCGCACGCAGATGAGGTCGGCGCACCGTTAGCTGGAGACCCTGGACCGGCCCCGGCTCCAGCACCTGTCCGCGGGACTGGCCGCCCGTCCGCCTCGCACAACTGGCGCCACCAAAACGTGCCACACACTTACTGTACTCCGTTCGTCACGAGAATACACCCCAACTGAACACTATCTACTCCTCCACGTTTGCTGGTACTTCATTGCACTTACTTTCACCTGGAGCAGAAGCCAAGCTGTCTGGAGTACAGTTAAGTACGATAATGAGGATACCTCCTACATTGTGCGTTACGCCCACATCGACTGCGCGATGATACGGGGCAACAGCTTTAGCGGCGCGTTTAACGTGCAGAGCACTGGCCAGCCAGGTGGTCTAACTAACCTGCAGTAGTGTGAACAGTTGCAGTTCAGACGTAAACAATATAACTTTCAATGTCTCTTAATTTTTAAACAGAAGTGCGTGCCCAAACAAACAGAAGTGCGTGCCCAAACAAACAGAAGTGCGTGCCCAAACAAACAGAAGTGCGTGCCCAAACAAACAGAAGTGCGTGCCCAAACAAACAGAAGTGCGTGCCCAAACAAACAGAAGTGCGTGCCCAAACAAACAGAAGTGCGTGCCCAAACAAACAGAAGTGCGTGCCCAAACAAACAGAAGTGCGTGCCCAAACAAACAGAAGTGCGTGCCCAAACAAACAGAAGTGCGTGCCCAAACAAACAGAAGTGCGTGCCCAAACAAACAGAAGTGCGTGCCCAAACAAACAGAAGTGCGTGCCCAAACAAACAGAAGTGCGTGCCCAAACAAACAGAAGTGCGTGCCCAAACAAACAGAAGTGCGTGCCCAAACAAACAGAAGTGCGTGCCCAAACAAACAGAAGTGCGTGCCCAAACAAACAGAAGTGCGTGCCCAAACAAACAGAAGTGCGTGCCCAAACAAACAGAAGTGCGTGCCCAAACAAACAGAAGTGCGTGCCCAAACAAACAGAAGTGCGTGCCCAAACAGAAGTGCGTGCCCAAACAGAAGTGCGTGCCAAAACAGAAGTGCGTGCCAAAACAGAAGTGCGTGCCAAAACAGAAGTGCGTGCCAAAACAGAAGTGCGTGCCAAAACAGAAGTACATGCCAAAACAGAAGTACATGCCAAAACAGAAGTACATGCCAAAACAGAAGTACATGCCAAAACAGAAGTACATGCCAAAACAGAAGTACATGCCAAAACAGAAGTGCATGCCAAAACAGAAGTGCATGCCAAAACAGAAGTGCATGCCAAAACAGAAGTTTATGCCAAAACAGAAGTTTATGCCAAAACAGAAGTATATGCCAAAACAGAAGTATATGCCAAAACTCAGGCGATCGCTTCTTAAGTGACCTGACGGAAAACATGAAATTTTCTCTACCTTAGCACTGGTATAGCCAGGCGTATTCAAATACGAAGACATGTAAATAGGCAGAACACGGCGCTGCTGTTGGCAGCGCCTGTATGAGACAACAAGTGTCTGGCGCGGTTGTCAGATCGCTTACTGCTGCTGCAATGGCAGGTTATCAAGATTTAAGTCAGTGTATAGTCGGCGCATTAGTGAAAGGACACACCATCTCCGAGGTAGCGATGAAGTGGGGATTTTCCCGTACGACCATTTCACGAGTGGCTCGTGAATATCAGGAATCCGGTGAAACATCAAATTTCCGACATCGCTGCGGCCGGAAAAAGATCATGCAAGAACGGGGCCAACGACGACTGAACAGAATCGCTCAACGTGACGGAAGTGCAGCGCTTGCGCAAATTGCTGAAGATTTGAATGCTGGGCCATCATCAACAACTGTCGGCGTGCGAACCATTCAACCAAAAATGATCGATATGCGCTTTCGAAGAGCTAAAGGCCCATTCGTGTACCCTTCATGACTGCACGACACAAAGCTTTACGCCTCGCCTGGGCCCCTCAACACCGAAGTTGGACTGGAAACGTGTTGCCTGGTCGGACGAGTGTCGTTTCAAACTGTATCGAGCTGCTGGAAGTGTACGGGTATGGGGACAATGTCATGAATGCATCGACTCTGGACGTCAGCAGGGAATTGTTCAAGCTGGTGCAGGGTCTGTAATGGTGTGGGGCGTGTGCAGTTGGAGGCATACGGGACCCCTGATACGTCTATATAGGACTCTGACAAGTGGCACGTGCGTAAGCACCGTGTCTGATCACCTGCATCCATTCGAGTCCATTGCGCATTCCGACCGACTTGCGACACCCCAGACGGACTCGTTGCACGAACACTCTTCTAAGTTTAAGCTCTCCCGCCGGCCACCAAACTCCACACACATGAATATTATTCAGCGTATCTGGTATGCCTTGCACCGTGCTGTTCACGAGAGATCTGCACCCTGTCGTACTCTTCGGATTTATGGACAGCCCTGCAGGATTCACGGTGCCAATTCCCTCCAGCACTACTCCAGACATTAGTCGAGTCCGTATCACGTCGTGTTGAGGGACTTCTGCCTGCTCGTGGGGGCCCTACACGATATTGGGCAGGTGTATCAGTTTTCTTGGCTTTTCAGTGTAACAAGCGCTTTGCCTGCAGCCGCGCAAACTCTTTCGCCTCTGCAGACTTGTCCACCGCTCAGGCACATATCTGCGAGCCGTTCATTTTCACTGGCTGACTGTTCCTTTTTTTTCTAATTACGTAATAACGTGTGCCGTTACAGAATTTTATTTTACCGTTACAGAATTTTATTTTACCGTTACAGAATTTCATTTTCATACGACCAGTAACCCGCCTAATCTATACAAATTAAAACGAAAATGTATATATGCATACTGAAGCGATGAATGAAAATGTGTACTAAGGCCTGGATTCGAACCCGGGTCCCCCGCTCACTACGCAGGTGCGACAACCACCACTACACCAGCCAGGCGCAATGGCTTTGCCCTACTCCACGGACCGCCCTACCACGTTTCTCTCCTCAGTCCGAGCTGCCATTCACGCTGAGCCGACTAATACAACTTCCATAGTAAAAACTTTTAGGTGAAATATCATAAACTTTCGAAATTAAAATAGTCGTGACGCAGGGTATATACTGCCTCGATTACTATTCAATTCCGTTTTGGAGGAAGTTGTAAGAGAATGGAGAAAAAGAACAGAGGAAGAGGGAATAAATGAAGTGAATCTTGCATGAAAGAGAGAGAACTTTGAAACGGCAAGCTTAGCTGGTGCTGGAGATTTGGCAATCTTAGCAGAGCACCTAGAAACTGTAACGAAACAGATAAACGTCCTCCGAGGGGTATCAGAAAAAAACTGAATCACGTATTTAATTTGAAAGAACCGTGTACACAACCAACGTTGAAGATGCAGCGAAATCTACGAAAAAAAGGCAAAATAAAATTTCAAAATTTAAATGCTTGGCAGGAGTAATCCAGCCAAATATTCTGTACAAAGAAGCTAACAGAGCCAGAAACACGGAAAGGACACTCCACTTAAAGAATATATACAACAAAGGCTCCTGATCTTCTAATATAAAACCGAACCGTTAGAATATAGTCATTAAAGCCGCAAACTTTACGCCTTACAATGCCTCGCCAAAAACAGTCGAACAGCTGAATATTTAGGAGACGAAAGAAAGAAAGAAGACTAATTCCAATAATTTTTGGTCCATAACACGAAAAAGGAATTTAACTTAGATGTAACATCGCGCAAAAAAAAAAAAAAAAAAAAAAAAAAAAAAAAAAAAAAAAAAAAAAAAAAAAAACTGAGAACATAATAGATACAACCGGAAAGCGGAAGATTACATGTAATGGGCAGTCAAAATTGTACGATATGGCAAAAGAGATACTCAATTTATTTGACGAAGATCCAAAAATCTAAAGTTCATGCTTTACAGGATTTAAGAAAGATCTGCAGGGTTGGGAATAATACACCGCCGCGCGGGATTAGCCGAGCGGTCTGGGGCGCTGCAGTCATGGGACTGTGCGGCTGGTCCCGGCGGAGGTTCGAGTCCTCCCTCGGGCATGGGTGTGTGTGTGTTTGTCCTTAGGATAATTTAGGTTAATTAGTGTGTAAGCTTAGGGACTGATGACCTTAGCAGTTAAGTCCCATAAGATTTCACACCCAATAATACACCAGGACACTGAAAACAGATATGAATTCGGGGAAGGAGTACGAGAGTCCAAGAGTATCAGAAGGAAACATTAAAGAAGACAGGAGGGACATGGACAGAACAAGGAAGAAACCACTGAGAACATAAATGAATGAGTACTGGGAAGGAAAAAGAGAGAAGACTACGGCGTCATGAAGCGGCTCTTTCACACGATCCTTCTGAAGTGCGCCACCTCTCAGAATAACAAAAATCACTGAAAATTAAAAATGTCTTTCCAAACCTCACTTTACACGTTGTGGTTGAGGTGAAGTTGCTCCTCAGCGTCTTGAACAACTGAAGACTAAAGGCGACACGCACTGAAAACAATTTTACTTGTTTTTTCTAAGGTGTATAAATTTTCCTCTCATTGCAGACACAGTGGCCTAGAGAGGCACTTCAGGTTCCTGACGGCTGCAGGAAAACACTGACTTGTTTATCTGCAGAAATTCTTACTAGCGAAGATAAAGTCGCAGGTGTTTATGTTCCCAATTACTAAATTTATCTCACACCTTTAAGCGACAATCCTTGCGATGAAGTAGTAACAGATTCAACTCGCCAAGTGGTCGTTACAAAATCAGCTTTCCGGCCAACCGCGTACAACACCCATCTGACACAACTAGGCAACAAGAACATATACATATGAGAGTGATTTCTTTCACATACCAAATGACTAATTTGTTGATTATCTTTTCTTTGAAACTGATTTGAATGTTTATCATTGTAACCTCGAAAGTTCAAATGGAGTTAATATTGAACAATTAAACTTATAAATAAATAAAATCAACTTCTTCGAAGAATTAAAAGTCGAAGATTCACGATCGAACACATTTTGGATAGAAGTGCACAAACTATCTGATTAACATCGTTGAAACTACGGAGAATGCACAACTGCAATTTTATATCTATAGGGTCGTGTCGTGAATTTATAGCGTATATCAAATACTCCAGTACGTGATGGTAACAATAATACTAATAATAACAATAATAATGATGAACTTAAAGGATTTGTAGTGTTCGCTGCCTAATTTGTGTTCTTTAGTGCCTGGGGGGGGGGGGGTCTCCTTCCCCTTGGGGTTTTATCTGCTCTGCGACTTTGTCTCGCATGTTTTTGGAATGGGGGACTGATGACCTTAGCTGTTTAGTCCCCTTTAAACATCCAACAACCACCACCACCACCACCACCACCACCACTTAAAGGTTTAGGTTTAACGCAAAACCTTTACGACAAAAAACCGATGTCGAGATGGGCAAAAATTCGGCACTACAATACTGTCATAAAACCAGCAATCCTCTACGCAAGTGAAACACTAACCCGAACAGAAAACAACTTGATGACATCAAAAAAAGACGAGAAAAAGATCAGTAAAATTCTAGGAGGAAGACGTACCCACAACGGCTATAGGCTACAATCAAAACAACAGAAACGTTTAGAAACATCGAAACTGATATCAGGAGAACAGGAATGAAATTTTTTGGTCATCTCAGCCGACTACCAGAAAATCGATTGACGAACAGAATAATAGATTATGTAACTACACTTAAGAATTCCTCACGCTGGCTAGATGAAATTCGGACGGACCTAAATAATGCAAATATAAGACCAGCCGACATTCTAGGAAGAGAGAGCTTCAGACACAAAGCAGACAAATGGGATGTTATATCGGAGCAACCAAAAGGAAAACAGTACATACCAAACTGGTCGGACGAGCGTAAACAAGCCTTTCCGGGAAGAATGAAAGCCTACTAGAAGAACTACTTAAAGAAACATTGATCGAGTTATTTGCTTAACGTCTTCCATTTCTGGGGAGAATTCGCCAATAATAATAATAATCTTTACTATCGTCGATTACATTGGAAGAACAGAGGACAAATTGTAGGACTGACGCGATCCATCAACTTTTAGCTACGAAGTAATCCGATATTGCACTGTCTGTGTTGCTAACAAGGGAACCTCCCCATCTCACCCCCCTCAGATGTAAGTTGGCACAGTAGATACGCCTTGAAAAACTGAACACAGATCAATCGAGAAAACAAGAAGTAGTTGTGTGGAACTATGAAAAAAAAATTAGCAAAATGTACAAACTGAGTAGTCCACGCGCAAGATGGGCAACATCAAGGATAGCGTGAGCTCAGGAGCGCCGTGGTCCCGTGAGCAGCTGCGGAACGAGAGGTCCTTGGTTCAAGTCTTCCCTCGAGTGAAAAGTTTAATTTTTTTTTATTTTCAGACAATTATCAAAGTTCAGGCACTCACACATAATCAACTTCGCTCTCCAAAATTCCAGGACAAGTTCAGATACACTTGGACATATGCAAGATTTGACGGTCTACACACGGAAAAATTTGAAAACGTTAAAAACATACGTTTTGACAGAGCACAGGGAAAACTGTGCGACTGTGAAACGCATTCATTTGTTGCAGTTTATGTGACAAACTCTTAAGGTTTCATCACTTTTTTCGGAGTGATTATCACATCCACAAGAAAACCTACATCGGGCAAGGTAGAAGAAACTTTTTACCCATTCGCCAAGTGTACAAGTTAGGTGGGTCGACAACATATTTCTGTCATGTGACGCAGAAGCCGTCACCAGTGTCGTATAGAATATATCAGACGTGTTTTCATGTGGAGGAATCGGTTGACCCGTGACCTTGCGGTCAAATGTTTTCGGTTCCCATTGGAGAGGCACGTCCTTTCGTCTACTAATCGCACGGTTTTGCGGTGCGGTCGCAAAACACACACACTAAACTTATTACAGTGAACAGGGACGTCAATGAACCAACGGACAGATCATAACTTTGAAAAATAAAGAAAGTAAACTTTTCACTCGTGGGAAGACTTGAACCAAGGACCTCTCGTTCCGCAGCTTCTCACGCTAACCACGGGACCACGGCGCTCCTGAGTTCATACTATCCTTGATGTTGCCTACCTTGTGCATGGCCTTCTCAGTTTGTATATTTTGCTAATTTTTTTTCATAGTTCCATACAACTACTTCTTGTTTTCTCAATTGATCTGTGTTCAGTTTTTCAAGGCGTATCCACTGTGCCAACTTTCATCTGAGGGGGGTGCGATGGGGAGGTTCCCTTGTAAGAAGAACGAGGCAATATTCCTTAAGGGCTGAGCAGACTAAATCCGTCACGAAATGCATGAAACTTACTCGCAGCTGCGAATACGGACAACCATGTGACGTGTAAAGGAATGATGACCGTCAAAGATGGTGCCCATCTGGACTCGAACCCGGATTTTCCGCTTTACACGAGCGGCCGCCTTAATCGCTTTGTCTATCCGTGCCAGACGCAAACTTCCACATGTCGTCCTGCCTGTGTACTCGTACAGACATTATGAAATTCCCGTACAGGGGAGGACATTTTAACTCTAAATCGCTCTCTGGTATCTGTGCATAAATACGGTACTGCAGTGCCTGTATTTCATGCATGTTTGAAGGAACATTGCATCGTCGTCTTAACAAGACAGGCAATGCAATAGCGTATTCATCCGCCGATACCAGGGTGCCTATTCTGTATCTTTCCGCCATTGTGTCGATCGTTTCGGTACTCAAGAGCGCCGAACGGTCTAGTACTCGAATTCGACTCCTTGCATTATCGCTTTCGGAAGCGATACCGTTCGGGTCTAGACAACCGAATCGCTGTTGTCGGTTCGCGTCGCACAAGCCAATCAAAAGCAAGCGGCCGCAGATCCGCGCATGCGCACTGCAGCACGAAGACAAAGCGCCTAGCAGACGAGACAGGCGCGCTATTCTTCCAAGTACCGAAAATCGCGTCTACGTTGCCACAACGCATGTCGCCGCATTCCATCGAGCTGACGAGCCGCCTTCATCGCCCTTGCCTCCTCCTTAACAGTATCAGGCGCACTATATCCATTTCCGTGATTCTCAGCTACAAAGCATAAAAAATTTTAGGCTTTCTCTGACCGCTTGTTTCCATGCATGCATAATAACGATAGCGTATTTGACTGCATTCTGCAGACTGTCATAAATGCCGCATTATGTCATCTTATTCTCATTCACACTGACATCGTCTTTTAGATTTTACGTTTCCGAAAATGAGTTAGGAATAGTGTGTAGTACCACATTGTACTAATACATCTATAAAAGCACCCGAAAAATTGATTCTGACAGTTTCAAACAATAACAAGATAAACAGAATGTGGTTGTAACACGCTCCTAGAGATCCAAATGATTAAGTAACCCACTTCCCTAAATCATGGGTCAACGATTTGGGTCTTAAAAACAAAACTGAAAAAAAACGCATTTTCGAGACCTCTTGCAGTTCATCGAAGTCAGTAACATGCATCTCGTGAATGAAAATGTTTCGTATATGGAGCTACAGTCTAAAAGTATTACGGCAGAGACCTTTCATCTCTGTCTACTGCTGTTGAGGATTCGATTGCAGATTAAATACTTGTGACAAGCAAGATTATGAAGGTGACTGCTGCTAGATACATTCCCAGTAATTAATGTTGTGCTCTTAGATTCCTGTCTAGCCGCATACTAGGGAATTGCTACATATTGAGAAAAAACGGTGAATTATTTCAGACGAGAAAAAATATAAAGGTCACTATCGGTTGTTTCACTCACAGCAATTTCATCTCCAACAATTTCGTATTTTAAACACACAGAAATCACGAAATCATTACTCAGGAAGTCCGCTCTTACATGTAAGTAATAACGAATATTGCAGAAAACTCTTAACTTGCAGGAATAACAGTGTCTCAGCACATGTTGCATATATCAAGAGGAAAAAAAAAAAACGTTGCATCCACCCATGCGCGAACCCATGTCTTTCCGTTTCTCATTGCCGCGCGCTAACCACTTGGCGACGCCAAACAATGGACATAAAGTGTTCAATACTTGTCGTATTGTGTATAGGAATGTAGGCCGACTTCGTTGCCGAACGGTGCTCGTTAAGTCATAAATGCGTGATAGTTTGGAAGGTTTCCAATATCAGGCTTCACATAATTGCTTTCAATTGTCACCTGAAAGTAGTAAACACGTTTCGATAGTTACTAACTAAACCATTTGTGGGGAAAAGTACACAAAGTCACTAGTACCGTCAGTTCACACTCATGTAATATACGTAAGCAGAGCCAATGTCTTGATATTTAATAATCTTAAAACTCTTATTTGCATAAAGATAACACGTATTTTGAGGGAATATTGACCGAAAACTTTTTTTTGGATGTAATCATTCACAGTAATAACCTAATCTAACCATATTTCTAACAAAGGTAAATAGTCTATTACGAACTCACTACAGAATCACCAGAGGACGCATCCGTACAGAAAGTAACTCAGTCACTAAATCCAAAGCTAAAACCGTTAAATATGTTTAAAATAACAAATTATACGTGTACATAAACCACAGCTCACCGATCAACAGAGCCGCACCGAAATCCAAATAGTCTCGGTAAAGTTGTCGAAAAATCGGTAGCAGGAGCGTCCGTTCGGTAACAGGTCTCCGAAGCTTACTGAATAGGATATTTCGATAACCGAAAATGACGTCACTACCGAGACTAACCTACTACACCGAACGGAATGAACGATACAGAATAGGGCCACAGGGACTGACTTTCAATTAAAAATGTGCTTCACTGTACAGGAATTACGTAACGGCGGTACGGGCGCGCGTTGTACACATGTGGTTGACGGTATATGGAAGTTTCTTTGCGGCCGTGAGGAATGCGTGGATAGTCAAAGCAGAAGATCAGGGTTCGAGTTCCGGTCCGGCAAAAATTTACATTGTCGTCATTCCTTTATACAGCTGATGGTTCTCCGTATCCGCAACTGCGAACGCATTTAATGCAATACAGAGTACTTCAATAATTGCGGCGGAGATCCGCACCGCCCCGGGCCTTTATCCGCCAGGTCAAGATCGCTACGGATACTCGCAGAGCTCTAGCCATCCCCACGCCACGTGTTTGCTGGGAGTCGTAGCAAGCGTAGGCGAAACTTGGCACCGTGCAGACATTTGCCTCGTCCGGTGTCTGCACACGGCTGGGGTGTTAGCGGCAGTACCGGAGACGTGACACAGATGAGGCGGATGGGTTACGGAGATGGCGGATGCGTGAGGTGGGTGACGTCACGCGGGCGCGGGCGAGGCAGGTGTAATGGGGGGAGGCTGTGGAACAGTTAGGAATGCGGCGCTGACCCGCGGGCCGGGCCGCGTGTGGGATGGCAGCCGCCGGCGACCCAGACAGACACCACAACAAATCCCCGTCGCTACCTACATGCTACACCTTAACGCCTTCGGGGACGTTTCCGACAGTCAGCCCATCATCAGCAACATACACTGCTAAAAATAAGAGTTTTCTCGTCCTTGCAAGAACAGAGTAGCACACTACTGGCCGTTAAAATCGCTACACCACGGAGATGACGTGCTACAGGCGCGAAATTTAACCGACAGCAAGAAGATGCTGTGATACGCAAATGATTAGCTTTTCAGAGCATTCACACAAAGTTGGCGCCAGTGGCGACACCTACAACCTGCTGACACGAGAAAAGTTTCCAACCGATTTCTCATACACAAACACCAGTTGACCGGCGTTGCCTGGTGAAACGTTGTTGTGATGCCTCGTGTAAGGAGGAGAAATGCGTACCATCACCTTTCCGACTTTGATAAAGGTCGGATTATAGCCTTTAGCGATTGCAGTTTCTCGTATCGCGACATTGCTGCTCGCATTCGCCGAGATCGAATGACTGTTAGCAGAATATGGGATCGGTGGGTCCAGGAGGGTAACACACCGTGCTGGATCCCAACGACCTCGTATCACTAGCAGTCGAGATGACAGGCATCTTATCCGCACGGCTGTAACGGATCGTGCAGCCACGTCTCGATCCCCGACTCAAGAGACGGGGACGTTTGAAAGACAACAACCATCTGCACTAACAGTTCGACGACGTTTGCAGCAGTATGGACTATCAGCTCGGAGACCGTGGCTGCGGTTACACTCGACGCTGCATCACAGACAGGAACGCCTGCGATCGTGTACTCGACGACGAACCTGGGTGCACGAATGGCAAAACGTCATTTTTTCGGATGAATCCAGGTTCTGTTTACAGCATCGTGATGGTCGCATCCCTGTTTGGCGACATCGCGGTGAACGCACATTGGAAGCGTGTATTCGTCATCGCCATCGGTTACACGTCTCTGTCACCTCTTGTTCGCATTGACGGCACTTTCAACAATGGGCGTTACATTTCAGATGTGTTACGACCCGTGGCTCTACCCTCCATTCAATCCCTGCGAAACCCTACATTTCAGCAGGATAATGCACGACCGCATGTTGCACGTCCTGTACGGGCCTTTCTGGATACAGAAAATGTTCGACTGCTGCCCTGGCCAGCACATTCTCCAGATCTCTAACCAATCAAAAACGTCTGGTCAATGGTGGCCGAGCAACTGTCTCGTCACAATACGTCAGTCACTACTCTTGATGAACTGTGGTATCGTGTTGAAGCTGCACGGGCAGCTGTACCTGTACATGCCATCCAAGCTCTGTTTGACTCAATGCCCAGGCGTATCAAGGCCGTTATTACGGCAAGAGGCGGTTGTTCTCGGTACTGTTTTCTCGGCATCTATGCACCTAAATTGCGTGAATATGTAATCACATGTCAGTTCCAGTATGATATATTTGTCCAATGAACATCCGTTTATCATCTGCATTTCTTCTTGGTGTAGCAATTTTAATGGCCAGTATTTTTTTTTTTTTTTTTTTTTCACTGGTGTCGTGGGATGTTTACAGTAGGGCGCGGTGAAGTTTCAACCCTGCCATAAAAGAAATTCGTAGGGGGCTCAAATTTTGTTCTGTAACCTATCTTGGCTTATGAATGGTGGGCTCCATGTTGTTCCCAAGACGTGCAGCAACTGTAAACCATAAAATTACGAAATATACAGCAACCAGTCGCAAAATCATGTTTCATTCATTGAGTTTTGCACATCGATTTCAGCTGATTAACAGCCATCATCGGTGCTTTGAACCAATATGTGCCCTCAGTGGTAATACTGACTTAAGCAGAGGTCAAGACAGTATTACTAGTCAGGGCAGTAGGTGGCAGCACAATGCACCTAATATGAAGGACGTGTGGTTTTCGGGGTGTCCAGATACTTTTGATCACGTATGTACGCCACAGGCGCCTCTGAAGTTGGAGGGTGCTTCTGCGGGAGCAAGAAGTCATGCGTCATAGGGGTTTGGCGAGTGAGGAGGATGTGGAAACGCTGTTGTGGTCGGTGCGCATGTTTTTGTAAGCGCAGATATTAGATATCAGCGTGCTAATGTCAGACTCTGTTTACTGTTGCAGCAATGAGCAGCAGAAACTGCCGCATGGTCCGGACGGCTCATGGGGAGGAAGCACTGACCCAGCCAGAAGAGGTTTCTGACTGGAATGTCCAGCAGTTCATGGCAACGAATTTCGAGTGAAGGTCTCAAGGTGACACAGAAAGACGTTTCTGAAAGTATTTGTATGGAGTGTAGCCATGTATGGAAGTGAAACGTAGACGATAAATAGTTTGGACAAGAAGAGAATAGAAGCTTTCGAAATGTGGTGCTACAGAAGAATGCTCAAGATTAGATGGGTAGATCATATAACTAATGAGGAGGTGTTGAATAGGATTAGGGAGAAGAGAAGTTTGTGGCACAACTTCACTAGAAGAAGGGATCGGTTGGCAGGAATTGTTCTGAGGCATCAAGGGATCACAAATTTAGTATTGGAGGGCAGCGTGGAGGGTAAAAATCATAGAGGGAGACCAAGAGATGAATACACTAAGCAGATTCAGAAGGATGTAGACTGCAGTAGGTACTGGGAGATGAAGAAGCTTGCACAGGATAGAGTGGCATGGAGAGCTGCATCAAACCAGTCTCAGGACCGAAGACCACAACAACATATAACTGAAATTTAATTGTAACAAATTATAGCAACAGCTATGCGTTGCTAATGGATCCCTAAAATGCTGTTGATTTCAAATCGTATACTTTCATAATACTCAAGTTAGAATAATTGTTTTGCCGCCACAAATATGATGTTTCTCATTATTTGTTGCAAAGAATCGTCACACAATTGTCGGAGGCTTTTCGAGACCTTTCCAGTTTCCCAGTACTCTGCAACGCCATATAGACGTATAGGCTTGAACTGAATGGCACTATGTCGCCTCACAACTCTGTGCTGAAGGGAGACGGCGAGCGTGTGACGTAGGCGGCGTTCTGCCATCTCATTGGTGAACGCTCAGAGTATCTCACGTGTTAGATAATGCTCTGCTAGTTCGGGAAGAGTTCCAAGCGTGCTCACCGCCCAAGGCCTACGAAAAAGACAGGCCGTGGCGCGTACGTCACGAGGGTAGTCCTACGCTCGCTCGCTCAAATCAGCAGATAAACTACGTTTCTACACCTGTTAACTCGCAACTAGGCGTGTCCGTACAATCGAAAACAGAATCGTCTACTGGAATCCGCTATTATGGAATCTTACTGTTATTAGTCCTATAATGATGGGAAGTCCATGGGCCTACTTATAATTTGTTACGGCTGTACTGGCGTATAATAAAATAAAATCGTGTTGAAATGATTATCAGTTGCATAAGGCACCACTTCCAGCATGTAATGAGTATTGTTAAGCAGAAGAGATTAAATGCTATAAACAAGCCATTACACCATTTATATCGAGTATTGGTCTAAAATTAAATTTTCCTGTGGTATTGTTAATCAGCAAGACTTCATAATACCAGATACCACTGGAAGATGCCGTTCTCGTTAGTACTTACACGCCCCGCTGCGAGTTAACAGGTTTAGAAACGCATTATGTCTGCTGAGCTGAGCTGAGCGAGCGAGTTCAGGACTACCTTCGTGACGTACGCGCCGCGGCCTGTCTTTCTCGTGGGCGTCGTGACCGCCGCTATGACGTCACAAGCTGGCCACGCTCAACGCTCGGATGCACGGACCTCGTCGCTCTAGCTGCTGCTGCTGCTGCTGCTGCTGCTGCTCGCTCGGCGAGTTTTCGCAACTCCTGCAGAGTCCGAGCTGTCCCGGCGCCTCGTGTAAGGAGACACCGCAGGCCGTCGGCAATTCCCGGCCGTGTGGAGCTGGGATCTGGCCGCCGTGTCGCCTTACACACACACACACACACACACACACACACACACACACAGCCTGCCCCGTTATAAGAGCCAGGCCGTTTCTTTCGCCCTTTTTTTTTGCGTCCCCCCCCCCCCCCCCGCTCCACCTCTTACGGGGTCCCCCTCCCCCCCCCCCCCTCATTTCGTAAGATGCCCTGCAATCTGTCCGGCTGCCGTATAAGGAGCCGCCCCTAGCCTAACCGGAGCAAGTGGTCCGCTGCCGGAGAATAACGAAAATAAAAAGTCGGGCGCCCTGCCATAATGGCGGCGCAGAGTCTTCACCACTCTCCCACAGCACGCCGTGAGCCCACAAAGCAACTGATTCACACGGAGAGCGGGATTACAGATTTACTTCAGACTTTGTACACCTATGGTAGGCCATTAAAACAACCTAGCAGATAGTGTCGGAAGTTCCATGTGGCTTTTCGCGGATGGTTCAAATGGCTCTGAGCACTATGGGACTTAACTTCTGAGGTCATCAGTCCCCTAGAACTTAGAACTACTTAAACCTAACTAACCTAAGGACATCACACACATCCAAGCCCGAGACAGGATTCGAACCTGCGACCGTAGCGGTCGCGCGGATCCAGACTGTAGTGCCTAGAACCGCTCGGCCACGCTGGCCGGCCTTTCGCGGATAATGCTGTAGTATACAGAGAAGTTGCAGCATTAGAAAACTGCAGCGAAATGCAGGGAGATCGGCAGTGGATAGGCACTTGGTGCAGGGAGTGGCAACTGACCCTTAACACAGACAAATGTAATGTGTTGCGAATACATAGAAAGAAGGATCCCTTATTGTATGATTATATGATAGCGGAACAAACACTGGTAGCAGTTATTTGTGTGAAATATCTGGGACTATGCGTACGGAACGATTTGAACTGGAATGATCATATAAAATTAATTGTTGGTAAGGCGAGTGTCAGGTTGAGATTCATTCGGAGAGTCCTTAGAAAATGTAGTCCATCAACAAAGGAGGTGGCTTACAAAACACTCGTTCGACCTATAGTATTGCTCATCAGTGTGGGATCTGGGGTGCAAATGTCTAGACCTCCGCTATCGGGTGGAGTAATGTAGGGTCCCCCTGAATAGGTCAGGCGTGCACTACACGCCGGAAGCGGCTACATGGGTAGCGGAGTACGTGTGGAGTGCACATGTGGGTTTTTTAGTTTAGATAATTCCCTCCCTAGGCCCGACAAGACGCCTTCTGAGACGCGGCAAGGTAGGAGTAGGCAAAATGCAACAGGGAATAACAATATCAATGTGCTAATAGTAAACTGCAGGAGCGTCTATAGAAAGGTCCCAGAACTGCTCTCATTAATAAACGGTCACAATGCCCATATAGTACTAGGGACAGAAAGTTGGCTGAAACCAGATGTAAACAGTAATGAAATCCTAAACTCAGATTGGAATGTATACCGCAGAAACAGGCTGGACAGTGATGGGGGAGGCGTGTTTATAGCGATAAGAAGTGCAATAGTATGGAAGGAAATTGACGGAGATCCGAAATGTGAAATGATTTGAATGAAGGTCACGGTTAAAGGAGGCTCAGACATGGTAATTGGATGTCTCTATAGGCCCCCTGGCTCAGCAGCTGTTGTGGCTGAGCACCTGAAGGATAATGTGGAAAATATTTCGAGTAGATTTCCCCACCATGTTATAGTTCTCGGTGGAGATATTAATTTGCTGGATATAGACTGGGAAACTCAAAAGATCATAACGGGTGGCAGGGACAAAGAATCCAGTGAAATTTTTTAAAGTGTTTTATCTGAAAACTATCTTGAGCAGTTAAACAGAGAACCGACTCGTGGCGATAACATATTAGACCTTCTGGTGACAAGCAGACCCGAACTATTTGAAACAGTTAACGCAGAACAGGGAATCAGCGATCATAAAGCGGTTACTGCATCGATGATTTCAGCCGTACATAGAAATATTAAAAGAGGTAGGAAGATTTTTCTGTTTAGCAAAAGTGACAAAAAGCAGATTACAGAGTAACTGACGGCTGAACACAAAAGTTTTGTCTCAAGTACAGATATTGTTGAGGATCAGTGGAGAAAGTTCAAAACCATCGCACAATATGCGTTGGATGAGTATGTGCCAAGCAAGAGTAAGAGATGGAAAAGAGCCACCGTGGTTCAACAACCGAGTTAGAAAACTGCTGCGAAAGCAAAGGGAACTTCACAGCAAACATGAACATAGCCAAAGCCTTACAGACAAACAAAAATTACGCGAAGCGAAATGTAGTGTGAGGAGGGCTATGCGAGAGGCGTTCAATGAATTCGAAAGTAAAGTTCTACGTACTGACTGGGCAGAAAATCCTAAGAAATTTTGGTCTTATGTCAAAGCCGTAGATGATGCTTTTCCGTAAGTCGGATGGTACATCGCCAGACTCATATATTCTACACACCAACGTGAATAGTCGTTTTGTTGCCACTTCCCCCAATGATTTTATAAATCTGATGGAATTTTATCTACCCCTTCTGCCTTATTTGACCGTAAGTCCTCCAAAGCTCTTTTAAAATCCGATTCTAATATTGGATCCCCTATCTCTTCTAAATCGACTCCTGCTTCTTCTTCTATCACATCAGACAAATCTTCACCCTCATAGAGGCTTTCAATGTATTCTTTCCACCTATCTGCTCTCTCCTCTGCATTTAACAGTGGAATTCCCGTTGCACTCTTAATGTTACCACCGTTGCTTTTAATGTCACCAAAGGTTGTTTTGACTTTCCTGTACGCTGAGTCTGTCCTTCCGACAATCATATCTTTTTCGATGTCTTCACATTTTTCCTGCAGCCATTTCGTCTTAGCTTCCCTGCACTTCCTATTTATTTCATTCCTCAGCGACTTGTACTTCCGTATTCCTGATTTTCCCGGAACATGTTTGTACTTCCTCCTCTCATCAATCAACTGAAGTATTTCTTCTGTTACCCATGGTTTCTTCGCAGCTACCTTCTTTGTACCTATGTTTTCCTTCCCAACGTCTGAGATGGCCCTTTTTAGAGCTGTCCATTCCTCTTCAACTGTACTGCCTACTGTGCTATTCCTTATTGCTGTATCTATAGCGTTAGAGAACTTCAAACGTTATCTCGTCGTTCCTTAGTACTTCCGTATCCCACTTCTTTGCGTATTGATTCTTCCTGACTAATGTCTTGAACTTCAGCCTACTCTTCATCACTACTATATTGTGATCTGAGTCTATATCTGCTCCTGGGTACGCCTTACAATCCAGTATCTGATTTCGGAATCTCTGTCTGACCATGATGTAATCTAATTGAAATCTTCCCGTATCTCCCGGCCTTTTCCAAGTATACCTCCTCCTCTTGTGATTCTTGAACAGGGTATTCGCTATTACTAGCTGAAACTTGTTACAGAACTCGTCTTTCTCCTCTTTCATCCCTCGTCCCAAGCCCATATTCTCCTGTAACCTTTTCCTCTACTCCTTCCCCTACAACTGCATTCCAGTCGCGCATGACTATTAGATTTTCGTCCCCCTTTACATACTGCATTACCCTTTCAATATCCTCATACATTTTCTCTATCTGTTCATCTTCAGCTTGCGACGTCGGCATGTATACCTGAACTATCGTTGTCGGTGTTGGTCTGATATCGATTTTGATTAGAACAACCCGGTCAGTGAACTGTTCACAGTAACACACCCTCTGCCCTACCTTCCTATTCATAACGAATCCTACACCTGTTACACCATTTTCTGCTGCTGTTGATATTACCCGATACTCATCTGACCAGAAATCCTTGTCTTCCTTCCACTTCACTTCACTGACCCCTACTATATCTAGATTGAGCCTTTGCATTTCCCTTTTCAGATTTTCTAGTTTCCCTACCACGTTCAAGCTTCTGACATTCCACGCCCCGACTCGTAGAACGTTATCCTTTCGTTGATTATTCAATCTTTTCCTCATGGTAACCTCCCCCTTGGCAGTCCCCTCCCGGAGATCCAAATGGGGGACTATTCCGGAATCTTTTGCCAATGGAGACATCATCATGACACTTCTTCAATTACAGGCCACATGTCCTGTGGATACACGTTACGTGTCTTTAATGCAGTGGTTTCCATTGCCTTCTGCATCCTCATGTCGTTGATCATTGCCTTTAGGGGCAATTTCCCACCCCTAGGACAAGAGAGTGCCCTGAACCTCTTTGGCAAGGCCGTTGGCAGAATGAGGCTGACTTCTTATGCCGGAAGTCTTCGGCCGCCAATGCTGATTATTTATCAAAATTTAGGCAGTGGCGGGGATCGAACCCGGGACCCAGGACGTTTTGATTATGAATCAAAGACGCTACCCCTAGACCACGGCTCCATAATAACAGTGGTCGCAATACGAAACAGAAAAGCTGTCAATCAAAAGCCGGGGGCTCGCACCGTAGTTGAGGTGTGGAGTGACGCAGCAAACGTGACGTAGTTGAACCACGAAAAACTTAAAACCGAACCCGCACGATCGTACGGGGTGAAAGCGGGCATAGTGAAGCTACATGCATCCTCTGAAGGGTTGCGTAGTGACTCAATTTTCCGAACCTAAGCGGGTACTGTAGCCAGTGCTATTACAACAGCATCCCGTGCTTGCATTCTCTGCTTTCTGCACACTTTTTCTAGGTGTCTTGACGCGCCAGGATTTGACAGAGCACAAAGTCCCTGCAGCAGACCCTTTTCATTACGACTCAACGTTAACTGACGTTTTTGGATTCTGCTGTTAGTTCCTAAAATGTTAGTTCCTAAAATGAATATTACGATGTATGTTCACAAATTAAGTTCCGTTTGGTTATATAAGAAACATACGTGTACAGATACAGAAAAAATATTTATTGTACAAAAACCTACAACTGTTAAACTACTTTTCTACATAGCTACCGAAATTTTGTAGGCACTTGTCATAGCGTGGCACACGTTTTTGTACGCCTTCTTCGTAGAAGATACTGTGTATTCAACCGTGCGGTAACATACTCTTTCAGCTCGTCATCATCGCTGAAGTGTTTACCGCCAAGGACAGATTTGTAGGTGCAAGAAGAGATGAAAGTCGCTACCAGCGAGGTCCGGGTTGTGCGGAGGATGATCAAACGCGTCCCAGTGAAGTTACCGTAAGAGTTGTTTGGTCACATTTGCCGTGAGAGATCGAGCACTATCGCGGAAGAAAACAACAGCTTCTGACAGTAATCCTCGGAGCAATTTCTTAATGGTCTCGCAGAAACTATGTGCATTGATTGTTTGCCCTGGTGGTACGAAATCGATCAGCAAAATGCCTTTTCTGTCCTTAAAAAAGGGTGCACGTATGTTTTCGAGGTGTCAATATTTGCTTAGCCTTAACCTTCGTTGGGGATGAAGTGTGCCTCCATTCCATTGATTGTCGTACGATACCCAAGTTTCACCCCTTGTGACTATCCGAGAAAGAAAACCATCGCCTTCTTCATTGCAGCGTGTAAAAAACTGAAGTGCACTGCCCATGCGTTGTTTTTTGTGTTGTTCAGTAAGATTTTTGGGTACCGAAGATGAGCAAACTTTTAGACGCTTCAGTTTTTCAGTAACAATTTCATGAATTAGTGATCGCGAGATATGCGGAACTTCCATAGCAAGGGCACTAACAAGGGAACCTCCCCATCGCACCCTCCTCAGATTTAGTTATAAGTTGGTACAGTGGATGGGCCTTCAAAAACTGAACATAGATCAATCGAGAAAACAGGAAGAAGTTGTGTGGAACTATGAAAAAAGTAAGCAAAATATACAAGCTGAGTAGTCCACAGGCAAGATAGGCAACATCAAGGATAATGTGAGCTCAGCAGCGCCGTGGTCCCGTGGTTAGCGTGAGCAGCTGCGGAACGAGAGATCCTAGGTTCAAGTCTTTCCTCGAGTGAAAAGTCTAATTTTTTATTTTCAAACAATTATTACCTGTCCGTCCGTCCGTCCGTCCGTCCGTCCTATGCGAGGTAACTGCGCCGTAGTATGGGGACGCTACACCTAAACGGAAAAATTTGAAAACGTTGAAAACATACGTTTTGACAGAGCGCAGGGAAAACTGCGCGACTGCGAAACTGTTGCATTCATTTGTTGCAGTTTATGTGACAAACTCTTATGTTTTCATCACTTTTTTGGGATGATTATCACATCCACAAAAAAACCTAAATCGGACAAGGTAGAAGAATCTTTTTACCCATTCGCCAAGTGTACAAGTTCGGTGGGTCGACAACATATTCCTGTCATGTGACGCACATGCCGTCACCAGTGTCGTATACAATATATCAGACGTGTTTTCCTGTGGAGGAATCGGTTGACCTATGACCTTGCGGTCTAATGTTTTCGGTTCCCATTGGAGAGGAACGTCCTTTCGTCTACTAATCGCACGGTTTTGCGGTGCGGTCGCAAAACACAGACACTAAACTTATTGCAGTGAACAGAGACGCCAATGAACGAATGCACAGATCATAACTTTGCGAAAATAAAAAAAGTAAACTTTTCACTCGAGGGAATACTTGAACCAAGGACCTCTCATTCCGCAGCTGCTCACGCTAACCACGGGACCACGGCGCTGCTGAGCTCACATTACCCTTGGTGTTGCCTATCTTGCCTGTGGACTACTCAGCTTGTATATTTTGCTTACTTTTTTCATAGTTCCACACAACTTCTGTTTCCTCGATTGATCTGTGTTCAGTTTTTCAAGGCCTATCCACTGTGCCAACTTATAACTAAATCTGAAGGGGGTGCGATGGGGAGGTTCCCTTGTAAGTGCAAACTTATGTTTCTGCTTAATCTTCAATTGTGTGAACCAGTTCATCACTAACCACAGGCGGGCGTCCACTTGATCAAGTCCTTCACTGAACAGTCTGAACCATCTTCTAACCATTGAATCACTCATACCATTTTGTCTGTAAACCTCGCAGATTTGCCGATGAATTTCTTCTCGTTTAACTTTCTTTGCATTTAGAAAAGCAATCACAGATCTGATTTCACACGAGGCGGCATTTTCAATTACGGCTGACATAGAAGCACTACAAAGCACACGTCGGCAGCAAGGATCTGAAAATGGCGTACACATTCGGTAGGACGACGGTTCAACGCCGCGTCTGGCCATCCCGATTTAGGTTCGCCGTGATTTTCCTAAATCGCTCCAGGTAAATGCCGGGATGGTTCCTTTCAAAGGGCACGGCCGACTTCCTTCCCCAACCTTCCCTAATCCGATGAGACCGATGACCTCGCTGTCTGGTCTCCTTCCCCAAAAAACAACCCAACAACAACAAAATGGCGTACATGTCTTCTCCTTGAGTCAGTTACAAATACACTCCTGGAAATGGAAAAAAGAACACATTGACACCGGTGTGTCAGACCCACCATACTTGCTCCGGACACTGCGAGAGGGCTGTACAAGCAATGATCACACGCACGGCACAGCGGACACACCAGGAAACGCGGAGTTGGCCGTCAAATGGCGCTAGCTGCGCAGCATTTGTGCACCGCCGCCGTCAGTGTCAGCCAGTTTGCCGTGGCATACGGAGCTCCATCGCAGTCTTTAACACTGGTAGCATGCCGCGACAGCGTGGACGTGAACCGTATGTGCAGTTGACGGACTTTGAGCGAGGGCGTATAGTGGGCATGCGGGAGGCCGGGTGGACGTACCGCCGAATTGCTCAACACGTGGGGCGTGAGGTCTCCACAGTACATCGATGTTGTCGCCAGTGGTCGGCGGAAGGTGCACGTGCCCGTCGACCTGGGACCGGACCGCAGCGACGCACGGATGCACGCCAAGACCGTAGGATCCTACGCAGTGCCGTAGGGGACCGCGCCGCCACTTCCCAGCAAATTAGGGACACTGTTGCTCCTGGGGTATCGGCGAGGACCATTCGCAACCGTCTCCATGAAGCTGGGCTACGGTCCCGCACACCGTTAGGCCGTCTTCCGCTCACGCCCCAACATCGTGCAGCCCGCCTCCAGTGGTGTCGCGACAGGCGTGGATGGAGGGACGAATGGAGACGTGTCGTCTTCAGCGATGAGAGTCGCTTCTGCCTTGGTGCCAATGATGGTCGTATGCGTGTTTGGCGCCGTGCAGGTGAGCGCCACAATCAGGACTGCATACGACCGAGGCACACAGGGCCAACACCCGGCATCATGGTGTGGGGAGCGATCTCCTACACTGGCCGTACACCACTGGTGATCGTCGAGGGGACACTGAATAGTGCACGGTACATCCAAACCGTCATCGAACCCATCGTTCTACCATTCCTAGACCGGCAAGGGAACTTGCTGTTCCAACAGGACAATGCACGTCCGCATGTATCCCGTGCCACCCAACGTGCTCTAGAAGTTGTAAGTCAACTACCCTGGCCAGCAAGATCTCCGGATCTGTCCCCCATTGAGCATGTTTGGGACTGGATGAAGCGTCGTCTCACGCGGTCTGCACGTCCAGCACGAACGCTGGTCCAACTGAGACGCCAGGTGGAAATGGCATGGCAAGCCGTTCCACAGGACTACATCCAGCATCTCTACGATCGTCTCCATGGGAGAATAGCAGCCTGCATTGCTGCGAAAGGTGTATATATACACTGTACTAGTGCCGACATTGTGCATGCTCTGTTGCCTGTGTCTATGTGCCTGTGGTTCTGTCAGTGTGATCATGTGATGTATCTGACCCCAGGAATGTGTCAATAAAGTTTCCCCTTCCTGGGACAATGAATTCACGGTGTTCTTATGTCAATTTCCAGGAGTGTAGCAACGGAACTTACTTTGTGGACGACCCTTGTACTATAAAATACGGCTGGGAACCGCGTACCGCGCGAACCCTTGATTGGGGCTGCAGTTTGGAAACCACTGCATTCCAGAATTTAGACGTATTTTATTTGATCTACCAACTACAAAAAAAGTTAAGTAATGGCCTTAAATGCGGCAAGTTCAAATACACCTCAAAATGGGAGTGTATGAACGGTCAGTGGAATAGGTGTCACTTTCAGCTGTTAGCCTACAGTATTAGTTACGAAGACGAGAACGGCGCCTCTTACGTCGCTTGGGCCATAAACCAGGTTGAGATGAAACAGTGGCGCCGTAGGGGCTGCAATAAACCAGACAGAAATCTCGGTCCACAAGCAATAATAATTTTAAAATATCTATAGGCAAAGGCAGTCGGAGGAGGAGAGGCACAAGTTGAGTAGCAGAGAAGCGTCGTAGCGCTGGCATGGCGAAGACCCCACAGCGTAAAGCGGCCGCTGACGTCACAGGCGCGCTTGCGGTCCGCGCATGCGCGATACGGGATAACAGTTAATCTCTTTACGAGGCGTGCGAGCCGAGGGAGATACGCGGCCACGGCTAATTCCACGCGTGGCGTCCAAAACGTGGGAATTCCGCTGTTCTGAAATATCTTCCTCAAAGCCGCGACGCAGAACACCGCAAAATAGAGCAGAGTGTTCGCACAGGCATGGTCCCAATCTGCGCGCGCCTGTAGAAATGGAGCACGAGACTCTGAAAACTGGAAGTGTAGCTTTCATAGTCGTTTATCTCAGCTGAAAGGGGAGAGAGAGGGTGGAGGAGGTACTGAAAAGTCGCGAGTTATACGGCGTATTTACGTAACGGTACTCATCGCTATGATTTCAATGGTAAGGCCGGTATTACACTATTAAATTTCTTTGTCAAAGATTTGATCAAAGATGTGATCCAATATTCCGTCCAATATATTTGACAAAGATCTTTGACGTAGCGCTAGACGGGGTATTACACTGTCATCAAATTTTTCGTCAAAGTTCAAGATGGCTGACAACAACTTGTTATTTAACCGCAGCAGTTCTACGTACTCCAATTGCATTGTGTGCACATGCGGAAAAGAAGTGGGGGGAAAAATGGAACCATACATACGAGGTTGACAGTCTTAAATTCCTGGGATTACAACTTGATAATAAATTCAGTTGGGAGGAGCACACCACAGAACTGCAGAAAGGCCTTAACAAATCTGTATTTGCAATTCGAGTGTTAGCAGACATAGGCAACATAAAAATGAAAAAGCTTGCATACTTTCATTCCATAATGTCATATGGGATAATATTTTGGGGCAAATCTTAAAAGTCAAACAAAAGTTTTCAAGGTCCAAAAGCGCGTAATACGTATTATTTGTGGAGTAAATTCACGGACCTCCTGCAGAAACCTCTTCAAAGAACTGGGTATACTAACTACTGCCTCTCAGTATATTTACTCCTTAATGAAATTTGTCGTACCAACAAACAGCTCAGTTCATACATACAATACGAGGAACAAAAATGATCTGGACAACGACTTAAAAGCACTTACGTTAGTTCAAAAAGGGGTCCACTACTTAGGAACACTCATCTTCAATAATTTGCCAGTAAACATAAAAAATTTAGTTACAAATAAAGATCAGTTTAAAAGGAGCCTGAGAGACTTACTACTGGCCAACTCCCCCTACTCCATTGGCGAAATTTTTAATAGAAACAAATGATGTAATGTGTATATTCATACTATTAGTATTGTTATTTTAGCTTTTTTTTTTAAAAAAAAGGTGACATGTTCCACATCCACGAGGATCTCCTCAGCACGGATCTATGGAACGAAAAACTAATCTAATCTGGGGGTGAAGCCGTGGGTTTTACGACGACACGATAAAAGCATTCAACAAAACTTGTTACGTGAGCTTACAGTGGACGACGTCAAGTGGTACATCAATTACTTAAGAATGGATGAGCATCCATTTCTGTATGTGCTCAATGAAGTGTATCCTCATATCACAAAGCACAATATTCACTTAAGAACTGCTACATCTTCAGAAGAAAGGCTCACTATAACACTCCGATTCCTTGCTACAGGAGAGGGTTAGGTTAGGTCAGGTCAGGTTTCCAATCTTCTTAATCTATTTTTGTATTCAGGGTGCCTGACGTTGTAAAGCGCCTCATCAGATTCACACATCTCTATTAATTTTTTAGTTGTCGGCACACACCAATTGTATTTACCGGCAATGGTTATAGAAACACTACAGACGACAGAACGCTGCAGCGATGCTAGCGCTCCATGTGGCAACATGTCACATCGCAGTGAACAGAAGACAAGCGATTTCTTTGATCAAATATACAGCGAGGCCCTAGATTTGATCAAATATTGGACGACATTTGACAAAGTCCCTATTACACTATCAAATATCTTTGACAAAGATTTTGGACAAAGATATTGGACAAAGAAATTTGATAGTGTAATACCGGCCTAAGATTGTAGTACTTTCAACATTACAGGCCAGTCAGCAATCGTGATACTCTCGTATATAAGAAACTATTAGCCTCGATTGCGGTAATGAAACTAGCCCTTACCTAGGTTTCAGCGCAAATAATTGAGCCTTCTTCAGAAGAAATACCTGAATCTATAATTTGTCCAAGAGGGCGTGGTCTAGAAATAAAACTAAAACAGCCTGAATAGGCGTAGTCACATATTAAAAATTCGGTATGTAAGTACTAAGTCAACACCAAAATTTGACTTAAGCTCACGTGATCTACCGAGGCTCACCGCACGGCGTCCATAAAGACGAGGCGCACGCCAGAGCTTAAGTCAAATCTTAGTGTTGACTTAGAAGGGGAGACCGCCAATTGTGAAATTCAGATTCGATTCATACTGCGCATAATAAAAGCTCATGGCCAGAGGTGTAATGTGGCAAAGCACCAAGATGCACTTCTCAGCCGTTGTCGAGAAAATCGACAGTTAAAATAAAAAAATTAGTACTGAATGTGGACAGGGAGGGAACAATGAAGATGGAAGGTTCGCTGATGACACTGGCATGGTGAGTAAAAGCAAAGAACCAGCGCACACGACCCACAGCATTACGGAGCCTTGTCAACAGTCTCCCTGCTGACGTGGATGGTGCATGGATTCATAAGGTTGTGTCATCCGCTCGATACAATTTGAACCCAGACTCGTCCGACCAGGCAACACGTTTCCAGTCGTAAACGGTCCAGCATCGGTGTTGACGGCCCCAGTGGGGGGCGTAAAGCTTTGTGTCGTGCAGTCATCGAAGGCACGCGAGTGTGCCTTCGGCTCCAAAAGCCCATATCTGTGATGGTTCTTTGAAGCGTTCGCAATTTTTGACGGCCAGGCTTTGGAATTTGCAGCAATTTGCGGAACGGTTGGAATTCTGTCACGTCGGAAGATTCTCTTCAGTCCTCATTGGCTACAGAGAGTGTGGAACGAGTTGGAGTGTCGGGTTGATATTGTTCGAGTGTCTGGAGGGGGCCATATTGAACATCTCTGAACTTGTTTTTGAGTGAAAAAAAAACCTTTTTAAATACTCTTTGTAATGATGTATAACAGAAGGTTATATTATGTTTCTTTCATTAAATACACATTTTTAAAGTTGTGGTATTCTTTTTGAATCACCCTGTATTCTGAAACTTAGGTGAGCAAGTATCACTGCCAAGCCCGTGCTAGTCTCAACACACTCACTCACAATCCCTTTCACTCACGTTAGCAAGTTTATGGTGTTGCATTTCCCGAAAACGTAATAGCTAAAAAAATACTGATTGTTTTTGATTGATAATACTCGCCAAACATTAAGTCTGTCGGTACCAAATGCAGTCACAGTTTTTAGCCACCGACCTGCTCAATACGCCACGCGGAACATATGTCTTTTCTCGGCACAAAATCCACTTAAGAATTCCGAAATTTCTACGCGCCCATCGGAATAATTATGCCGTCACTTTACCACACTTTTGATGTATGAAACACTGCTAGATCCGGCAACTTATCGTTTACATCGCGACTACTACTACTACTACTACTACTACTACTACACACGTCCGATCTGTTTCACGGCTAGGCCTCGACTCCTCTAGAATACTCCAAGTCTTCTCTACCAGCAGAGTAAGGCGCGCGAAGATTATTGCTTTACGACTCGTCAGTTTACCCAACAGCCAATAGCAAAACAACATTCTCCCTCGTCAATCCGCGCTTTTCATCAATAACCAATCGCAAAATAGTAAAGCTAACGACTTAATTCAGGTATAAATAACAATAGTAAATAACTTTATGCATAAGCAAAACTTCAGCATATTAGATAATTAATATGCTGAAGTTTTGCTTATGCATAAAGTTATTTACTATTGTTATTTATACCTGACTTAATTTTCCCTTTACCATAAACTTACTTCACAAATCTATTCTACAAAAATCCCCTTTGTCCATCCCACACTATATCCTACTACATAACTCGTTAAACACTTATCTCCATATTAACCTTAAACCACACTCACGCATCATTCATACTGCAAAAACACATTTGCAACATTTTACATACATAAAAAGACATGTAACACTTTATGAAAATACTAGAACAGTTTATGAAAAACATTGAATTACTTGCGTGCAGTCTAGTGGGCACAATCGAAACTAACATCACAGTCCCCCTATCCAATACTGTCCTCTACCGGCTGATACATAAACTACGTGCGCGTCCAGGTTCGCGTCACCATCTGTCACTCTCCAGCTCTGAGACACATCTCCCACTTCGCCGCCTCCAAGGCAGGATCGTTGTACGGCGCTACGCCTCGAGACGAGAGGCCAGCGGTCCTTGGCGGGTCTGCTGGTCGTGCGACGACCTCGGACGGAGTGCTCGGTGTTTGGACGCTGCGACCTGCCGCCAAGGCAGCTGACTCCGCCGAAAGCTGACCGAGGACACACACGCTCGTCCCAGGAGGAGTCCGACCCGAGGCCGCAGACGTTCTCAAACACTCCACTCGCCTGCCGGCCACGCCGAACCCACATCCGTCTCTACTCACCTCGCCTCTCTGGAGACACGCACCAAACAGAATCGCCTAGCACTCCTTCCTCATTGTACAAAACGAGAAAATTAATTATTTGTCACAACTGCAATTGTGGTGCGTCCGTAGTTCTACAAAACGAGGAAATTACACTACTGGCCATTAAAATTGCTACACCACGAAGATTACGTGCTACAGACGTGGAATTTAACCGACAGGGAGAAGATGCTGCGACATGCAAATGATTAGCTTTTCAGAGCATTCACACAAGGTTGGCGCCGGTGGCGACATCTACAACGTGCTGACATGAGGAAAGTTTCCAACCAATTTCTCATACACAAACAGCAGATGACCGGCGTTGCCTGGTGAAACGTCGTTGTGATGCCTCGTGTGAGGAGCAGAAATGCGTACCATCACGTTTCCCACTTTGATAAAGGTCGGATTGTAGCCTATCGCGATTGCGGTTTATCGTATCGCGACACTGCTCCTCGCCTTTGTCGAGATCCAGTGACTGTTAGCAGAATATGGAATCGGTGGGTTCAGGAGGGTAATACGGAACGCCGTGCTGGATCCCAACGACCTCGTATTACTAGCACTCGAGATGACAGGCATCTTATCCGCACGGCTGTAACGGATCGTGCAGCCACGTCTCGATCCCCGAGTCAACAGATGGGGACGTTTGGAAGATAACAACCATCTGCACAAACAGTTCTAAAACGTTTGCAGCAGCATGGACTATCAGCTCGGAGACAGTCACTGCGGTTACCCTTGACGCTGCATCACAGACAGCAGCTCCTCCGATGGTGTAGTCGACGACGAACCTGGGTGCACGAATGGCAAAACGTCATTCTTTCCGATGAATCCAGGTTCTGTTTACAGCATTATGATGGTCGCATCCGTGTATGGCGTCATCGCGGTGAACGCACATTGGCAACCTGTATTCGTCATCACCATACTGGCGTATCAACCGGAGTGATGGTGTTGTGTGCCATTCGTTACACGTCTCTGTCACCTCTTGTTCGCACTGACGGCACTTTGAACAGTGGACGTTACATTTCAGATGTGTTACGACCCGTGGCTCTACCCTTCATTCGATCCATGCGAAACCCTACATTTCAGTAGGATAATGCACGACCACATGTTGCGGGTCCTGTACGGGCCTTTCTGGATACAGAAAATGTTCGACTGCTGCCCTGGCCAGCACATTCTCCAGATCTCTCGCCAATTGAAAACGTCTGGTCAATGGTGGCCGAGCAACTGACTCGTCACAATACGCCAGTCACTACTCTCGATCAACTTGGTATAGTGTTGAAGCTGCATGGGCAGCTGTACCTGTACACGCCATCCATGCTCTTGTTTGACTCAATGCACAGGCGTATTATGGCCGTTATTACGGCCAGAGGTGGTTGTTCTGGGTGCTGTTTTGTCAGGATCTATGCACCCAAATTGCGTGAAAATGTAATCACATGTCAGTTCTAGTACAATATATTTGTCCAATGATTACCCGTTTATCATCTGCATTGCTCCTTGGTGTAGGAATTTTAATGGCTAGTAATGTAATTATTTTTCACAATTTTATTTGTCTAGGCTTTGTAGTTGGGATGGCGAATTCATTGCAATTAATCCATTAATCTTAATTAAACATGCATGATGGACTACAGAGCGTGACTATGTTCATGACGAAAGACATGAAGCATGAACAAAATTGAAACTCACAAACCGGAAGAAAATGCAACCAACCTCAAAAACAGAACAAAATTCTCTCAAATTAGAAAAACAAAGCGGCCATATCAAAAGGATTTACAGAGTTCCACTGAAGAACATTTCTACGAAACCATTTCCAGAGAGTACTTCGAAGCCATAGACAAAGAACTACGTAATTACAGCCCCCCTACACTTTCTCTTTTTTCTTTTGCTTGTGCCGTTTTCCCGCGGATACACAGGGTCGGCATGGTTAATCGGATGTGGCAATGTTAGTTGAAGGGGTTGCCGGATGCCCTTCCTGGCACCACCCCGTACCACCCGGGAAGGAATTAGTGTACCCCAGCTGTCTGCGACTACTGTAATCAATGGAATAGTGAGAAAGTGTTCAGACGTCTGCGAGCCGTGGAACTGAGGCGGGACGTGGGGACCACCCCGGTATTCACCTAGTGGGATGTGGAAAACCGCCTAAAAACCACATCCGGGCTGCCCGGCACACTGGCCCTCGTCGTTAATCCACCGGACGGATTCGATCCGGGGCCGGCGCGCCTACCCGAGTCCAGGAAAGCAGCGCGTTAGCGCTCTCGGCTAACGTGGCGGGTACAGCAATCCCACACTATTTCTGAAAAATAAAGATGTAAGAACAGCCCATAATAACCAGCAAAACGCAGAAATCATGGCCGAAGCACTGAACAACCTCTTGAACTACCATGAACCTGAAAAGCTTTTAACAATAGACACAAGAATGAGATATTCACTCTGCAGCGGAGTGTGCGCTGATATGAAACTTAAAACTGTGTGCCGGACCGAGACTAGAACTCGGGACCTTTGCCTTCGCCATCTGGTAGAGAACTTGTCCGCCAAGTCAAAGGCCCGGAGTTCGAGTCTCGGTCCGGCACACAGTTTTAATCTGCCAGGAAGTTTCAATTGACACAAGCACCTCTGCATAAATCAAACCAGAATATATAAACCGACCTATGGTACAACAAATAGAAATTGCACTTAAAGAAATGACAATCTACGAAGTATGTGGGGAAAATCAAGTGTTTCCGGAAATGTGGAAGAATGCTGCTGATAAAACAACTCTGACATATTTAGGTGTTATTTTACAAACAATTCTGGCAACAGAAAAAATTCTCAGAAGGATCCGCCATAGCTATAATTAACCGACTTTGTAAATAAGGAGACAAAAGCAATCCAGACAAGTATTGAGGAATCTCGCACTTTGACGGTACCTACAAGATTTTTCCCAGATTTTACACAACAGCATGAAAGAACTACTGGAAAGGGAACTGGAGGAATACCGAGGAGCCTTCAGACCTCGGAGAAGCTGTGTCGAACAAGTAATTGCTCTGAAATTAATGACTTCTGGTTGTGGTCCTCAGTACAGAGACTTGTTTGATTCAGATCTCCATGCTGCTCTATCCTGTGCAAGCTTTTTCATCTCTCAGTACCTACTGAATCTGCTTAGTGTATTCATCTCTTGGTGTCCCTCTACGATTTTTACCCTCCATGCTACCCTCTAATACTAAACTGGTGATCCCCTGATGCCTCAGAACATGTCCTACCAACCGATCCCTTCTGCTAGTCAAGTTGTGCCACAAATTTCTCTTCTCCCCAGTTCTATTCAATACTTCCTCATTAGTTATGTGATCTACCCATCTAATCTTCAGCATTCTTCTGTAGCACCACATTTCGAAAGCTTCTATTCTCTTCTTGTCAAAACTATTTATCGTCCATGTTTCATTTCCATACATGGCTACACTCCATACAAATACTTTCAGAGACGACTTCCTGACAGTTAAATCTATATTCGATGTTAACAAATTTCTTTTCTCCAGAAACGCTTTCCTTGTCATTACCAGTCTGCATTTTATATCCTCTCTACTTCCACCATCACGTTATTTTGCCCCCCAAATAGCAAATCTCCTTTACTACTTTAAGTGTCTCATTTTCTAATCTAATTCCCTCAGCATCACCCGAGTTAACTCCAGGACATTCCATTATCCTCGTTTTGCTTTTGTTGATGTTCTACTTATTTCCTCCTTTCAAGACACTGTCCATTCAACTGCTCTTCCAGGTCCTTTGCTGTCTAAGACAGAATTACAATGTCATCGACAAACCTCAAAGATTTTATTTCTTCCCCATGGATCTTAATTCCTACTCCAAATTTGTCTTTCGTTTCCTTTACTGCTTGCTCAATATACAGATTGAATAACACTCCCTTCTCAACCACTGCTTCCCTTTCATGCCCTTCGACTTGTTACCGCAAACGAAAGAAGCCTCTCTCAAATTACACACATAGATTTTAAGAAAGCTTATGATTCTGTTCTTAGACCAATACTTTTAAAAATTGAGGCTTTTGCACTCCACCCAAAATTAGCAAAACCGATAGAGCTTACCTTAGAAGTACAAATTCGAAGACTAAGTTCAGGGGGAACTTCCTGAATCATTGTTGGTGAAAACTGGTTTAAGGCAGGAAGACTGCCTTTTTTTGTTAAAAACAATTTTTCTTATTTCCACGCACAATAACGGGGCACAAGGTGCACCGATTTGGAAAGAAAAAAAAAAGTTGTCAGCCATTTCTAAGCACGACCACAAAAAATGTTTTTGAACAGTGGAAGCATCGGTGGGAAAAATGTTTTAGCTTTAATGGTGAGTAATATGAAGGGAATAAAGTTGTTTTGTAAAGAATTTGAAAATGTATACGTCTCAAAAAATATTCCGGTTTTTCTTTTTGGGGGGGTGGAGGGAGGGGGTAGCCCCTCGAGCCCTCCCCATAGCTAGTGCTTAGTGCTGCCACCTAACGTTACACGGTGACGTCTAATATACGGTGACGTCACGTCACTGTGACTCGACCGCGTATGTGGTGCTCTCCCTGCCAGGTCGGCGTGTCATCCGTGCCGCCTCTGTGGTGTCGGGATTTCAACGGCCGGCAGTGTACGTGACGAAGGACGTGTGTCGTTAGTGACGTAGGTGGCCACAGCTTTTGCACTTCCTGCGCGATGTGTTAGACCCGCCCAGAGCGCTAACAGCCATTTCCCGTCACGGACGAGTTTTCAATCGCTGAGTATGCGCTTGCCCGCGGCTGTTGCGGAGGAAATGCGTGCGTCACGCACACTCCTTACGACCGTCCTATCCTTTGCGTGTGCCAAATACACGACACGCGAAGCCGAAGCGGGAAAATTGTAAGTTTCTAAAGTGAGACACGGTTTCACCTCGCGTCTAGTCAGTGCTGACGGGTCAAAACTAAGGTTGGAGAACTGTTCGTGTTAATTAGTCCGTTTTCAGCGCCTACAAGCAGACAAACGTATGTTACGTAGCCACAGGCAGCAGATACACTGTGTGACCGAAAGTATTCGGACACCTGACTCAAAATGACAAGTAAAGGAGACCGCTTATAAAACACTAATACGACCTATTCTCGAATACTGCTCCAGCGTTTGGGATCCCTTTCAGGTCGGATTGAGGGAGGACACAGAAGCAATTCAGAGGCGGGCTGCTAGATTTGTTACTGGTAGGTTTGATCATCACGCGAGTGTTACGGAAATGCTCCAGGAACTCGGGTGGGAGTCTCTGGAGGAAAGGAGGCGTTCTTTTCGTGAATCGCTACTGAGGAAATTTAAGGGCCAGCTTTTGAGGCTGACTGCTGTACAACTTTACTGCCGCCAACATGTTTCGCGGAAAGATCACAAAGATAAGAGAGATTAGGGCTCGTGCAGAGGCATATACGCAGTCAGATTTCCCTCGTTCAGTTTGGGAGTGGAACAGGGAGAGAAGATGCTAGTTGTGCTACAAGGTACCCTCCGCCACGCACCGTATGGTGGATTGTGGAGTATGTATGTAGATGTGGCGCCCTCCATCGGTAATCCTGGAATTCGATATGGTGTTTGCCCACCCTTAGCCTTGATGACAGCTTCCACTCTAGCAGGCATACGTTCAATCAGGTGCTGGAAGGTTTCTTGGGGAATGGCAGCCCATTACTCACGGAGTGCTGCACTGAGGAGAGGTATCGATGTCGGTCTCTGAGGCGTGTCACGGCGTTCCAAAACACCCCAAAGGTTTTCTAAAGGATTTAGGTCAGGACTCTGCGCTAGTCAGTCCATTACAGGGATGTTGTCGTGTGACCACTCCGCCACATGCCGTGCATTAGAACAAGTGCTGCATCCTGTTTAAAGATCCAAAGGCCATCCCCGAATTTCTCTTCAACAGTAGGAAGCAAGAAGGTACTTAAAACATAAACGTAGGCCTGTCCTGTGATAGTGCCACGCAAAACAACAAGGGGTGCAAGAATTTCCATGAAGACCACCACCACACCATAATACCACCTCCTGCGAATTTTACTGTTGGCACTACACACGCTGGCAGATGGCGTTCACCGGGCATTCGCCATACCCACACCCTGCCATCGGATCGCCACGTTGTGTACCGTGATTCGTCACTCCACACAGCATTTTTCCACTGTTCAGTCGTCCAATGTTTACGCTCCTTACGCCAAGTGAGGCGTCGTTTGACATTTACCGGCGTGATGTGTGGATTATGAGCAGCCGCTCGATCGTGAAATCCAAATTTTGTGTCGTCCCGCGTAACTGTCACAGTACTTGCAGTGGATCCTGATGCAGTTTGGAGTTCCTGTGTGATAGTTCCTGCCTGTTATAGATTACAACGCTCTTCAACAGTCGGCGCACTCTCTCAGTCAACAGACGAGGTCGGCCTGTACGCTTTTGTGCTGTACGTGTCCCTTCACGTTTCCACTTCACTATCACATCGGAAACAGTGGACCTAGGTATGTTTTGGTGTGTGGAAATCTCGCGTACAGACGCTGGACCCAAGTCATATCCGATCAGCCGATCACTTTCGAAGTCCGTGACTTTCGTTGGATTTTGTCTTAGTACATTTTATAGAGTTGATTTTAAAAATCATAGTATGTCTAAGGACTACTGAGGTCACTGGTATGCAGCACCTGGCAGTAGGTGGCGGCACAAAGCATCTAATAACATAAACTTATGTTTCTGGGGGTGTCCGGACACTTTTGATGACATGGTGTTCCTCTTTCGTCGTATCAACGGATCACAAATAAAAAAACAATAGACTAAATAATACAGGTTGGAAGTGGTGCCTGCTACGGTGGGTACCCTTGTACGCGCTACACGCAGCAGGTGCGCACAGCCTTGCGACGTCAGCGTGCCTTATCCTTATGCAAGTAGTGGAGACGCGCTCCGCGGGACAACAGGGCGTTGCGCAAGTCCTGGCTCGCATCACGAGAACTACCTGGCGCCCGAATGCCGTAACAGGAAGCTTCTAGATGCCTTCTGCGCGTGGTTCCTCTTAATCGCCCCAGGCGAATGCCGGGATCGTTGCTTCCCTGCCCTTGACACAGTCCGAGTTTGTGCTCCGTCTCTAATGACCCCGATATCGACGTGATGTTAGTTTTCGTTCCTTCCTTTCATCCTTCGGCTTCTGCGCCGCTAGATGACGCTACGTCGAAATCAGTCACCACCGTTACAGACAGCTTCACTAGGAACAGCGCCTCCCGAAGTGCTAACCCCACTTCTTCACAGGGTTCTTCCAAACCTTCAGTCCCCAGCACCAATGACGGTGCTCCAAAAATTGGTAACCCAACCAGAGCACAGGGTTTTCACATAACTGGCAACCCGCCAACACGCAATATGCTCCGCAAGTGGTAACGATACCACCGCAAATGGTGCTCTACGACTGCACAACCTAGTAACGCAGTGTGAACCAAAAGTGTGGGTACTATCAATGCCAGGGTGCTCGAAAAGCGTGGATACTACCGATGTACAGGGTGTTCGAAAAGCTTGGACAGAACCAATGCACAGGGTGCTCCGAAAGTGAGGACGCAACCAATGCACAGGGTGCTGGAAAAGCGAGGACGCAACCAATGCACAGGGTGCTGGAAAAGCGAGGACGCAACCAACGCACAGGGTGCTCGAAAAGCGAGGACGCAACCAACGCACAGGGTGCTCGAAAAGCGAGGACGCAACCAACGCACAGGGTGCTCGAAAAGCGAGGTCGCAACCAACGCACAGGGTGCTGGAAAAGCGAGGACGCAACCAACGCACAGGGTGCTGGAAAAGCGAGGACGCAACCAACGCACAGGGTGCTGGAAAAGCGAGGACGCAACCAACGCACAGGGTGCTCGAAAAGCGAGGACGCAACCAACGCACAGGGTGCTCGAAAAGCGAGGACGCAACCAACGCACAGGGTGCTCGAAAAGCGAGGACGCAACCAACGCACAGGGTGCTCGAAAAGCGAGGACGCAACCAACGCACAGGGTGCTGGAAAAGCGAGGACGCAACCAACGCACAGGGTGCTGGAAAAGCGAGGACGCAACCAACGCACAGGGTGCTGGAAAAGCGAGGACGCAACCAACGCACAGGGTGCTCGAAAAGCGAGGACGCAACCAACGCACAGGATGCTCGAAAAGCGAGGACGCAACCAACCCACAGGGTGCTCGAAAAGCGAGGACGCAACCAACCCACAGGGTGCTCGAAAAGCGAGGACGCAACCAACGCACAGGGTGCTCGAAAAGCGAGAACGCAACCAACGTACAGGGTGCTCGAAAAGCGAGGACGCAACCAACGCACAGGGTGCTCGAAAAGCGAGGACGCAACCAATGCACAGGGTGCTGGAAAAGCGAGGACGCAACCAACGCACAGGGTGCTGGAAAAGCGAGGACGCAACCAATGCACAGGGTGCTCGAAAAGCGAGGACGCAACCAACGCACAGGGTGCTGGAAAAGCGAGGACGCAACCAATGCACAGGGGGCTCGAAAAGCGAGGACGCAACCAACGCACAGGGTGCTCGAAAAGCGAGGATGCAACCAATGCACAGGGTGCTCGAAAAGTGTGGCCCCTAATGTTGCGAAGTATGGTCATAAAGTGCGGACCCTATAAATGGACAGGACCCTAGTTCTGCAGAGGGTGCTTCAGAAGTGTGGATCCTAGCATTGCACGCAATGCACACAGCACTGATAGAGACCATACCTGCCTAATGATGAGGGTCCTTTAGGGGTGCCGACCTCAGTGTAGCTTTCAACCTTCCGCAGGTTAACCATAGAAGAGCAATATTAAAATGGAAAGCTATCTGTACACTCTCGTGAAACTGGTAAAAGATGGAATCTGCTAGTAGGGAATGAGATCATGCACGATTTTTATATCGATGTGAGAGTGACTCCGATTCTTTAAGCAGCGTTTTATTGGCAGGACACTTAGAAAATGTGACAGACCTACTAAGGAGACTGCGTACACTACGCTTGTGTGTCCTCTTTTAGAATACTGCGGTGCGGTGTAGGATCCTTACCAGGTAGGACTGACGGAGTACATCGAAAAAGTTCAAAGAAAGGCAGCAAGTTTTGTGTTGTCGTGAAATATGGGAGAGGGTGTCACAGAAATGATACAGGATCTGGGCTGGAAATCATTCATTCATTGCGACGGAATCTTCTCACATTCAAATCACGAACTTTCTCCTGCGAATGCGAAAATATTTTGTTGAGACTGACGTACATAGGGCGGAACGATCACGACGATAAAATAAGGGAAATCAGAGCTCGTACGGAAAGATATAGGTGTTCGTTGGGTTGTTTGCGGGAAGAGACCAAACAGCGAGGTCATCGGTCTCATCGGATTAGGGAAGGACGGGGAAGGAATTCACCCGTAGCCTTTCGAAGGAACCATCCCGGCATTTTGCCTGGAGCGATTTAGGGAAATCATGGAAAACCTACACCAGGGTGGGCGGACGCTGGACTGAACAGCCGTCTTCCCGAATGCGAGCGCAGTGTGCTGGTATAGGTGTTCATTCTTTCCGCGCGCTTTATCAGATTGCAGTAATAGAGAATTGTGAAGGCAAGAACCTTCAACATCGCAGCGCGTCGGCAATCGTTGGTTAATATGTTGAAAAACTAGAAACCCGCCTCGACTGCGAGGAAAGCACCTAGTGTTAACCTAGGTTTCGGCGTAGATAACTACACCCTCTTCAGAACAATAAAACCCACTAGTGCCTAAGAAGACCTTTGTCAATGATCAAAAGAACACCATAGCTATACATTTATAAACGAAAAAAAGGAAAACGCAAACAGTACACATGTAAAAAGTCTAAACCGTTACTTAACTTGTAACCTCCACCTCACAACGGCCTATGTTCGATGGGTCATGACCCGCCATAAACTCGGGTCATTTTTTTTTTCGTTTATAAATGTATAGCTATGGTGTTCTTTTAATCATTGACAAAGGTCGTCTTAGGCACTTGTGGGTTTTATTGTTCTGAAGAAGGTGTAGTTATCTACGCGGAAACCTAGGTTAACACTAGGTGCTTTCTTCGCAATCGAGGCGGGTTTCTAGTTTTTTAATAAATTGTGAAGGTGGTTCGATGAATCCTCTACGAGGCACTTAAACGTGATTCGGAGAGTATCTATGTAGATGTAGAGATGAGTGCCTGGAGAGATTCGATTCTGCCGTAATCCTCATTTCTGGTGTATGCTCCCGTTTACTGACACTACACTAGCCTATAAAAATGTGTGGCAAGTCACCGTAAAAAGAAAAAAAAATCTGCGGCCAAGAGAGCAATGCCAGATGCTTCGTAACAGCTGCCGTCAGCACTTAGTCCGGAGAGTGACGGCGCGGAATTCCGAAAGAATTGTGGAAGGCGCAAATGCAGGAGGCGGGACGTGACGTAAGCGTCTTGTTGCTGTCGTCGACGTCTTGTGGGTGTCACAGGACGTGGCGGCGCATTTGGTGTGTGTGTGTGTGTGTGTGTGTGTGTGTGTGTGTGTGTGTGTGTGTGTGTGTGTGTGTGAGAGAGAGAGAGAGAGAGAGAGAGAGAGAGAGAGATATTGGAGGGGGGGGGGGGGGGGAACTAATACAGGGCGTTACGCAAGTGTTTCGTAACAGGGGGTGGCGTCGGGGACGGGTCACACGGGAATGCGGTTACGCGGCGTACGGAGCGACCTGCGCCGAATATTGGCAGACGTGCGCACTCAATCACCGGGGCTGACAAGTAGAGAGCGAGAGAGCCAGCCACCTCCCCCAGTGCGACTGCCCCGCCTAGCCCAGCACAGAGCGGTCGTCCGTGGAGTCGACACATCCAAAAGTGTGTGCACTATCAACGCCAGGGTGCTCCGAAAGCGAGGACACAAATGCACAGGGTGCTCCGAAAGAGAGGACACAAATGCACAGGGTGCTCCGAAAGAGAGGACACACACACACACACACACACACACACACACACACACACACACACACACACACACGGGATGGCGGCCAGAGATTTCCACCTCTGTCACAACAGTCTTCACTAACAATCAAAAAGCCCACCATTCCCGATATCTTACGCCTCGAACTTCTCATTACTTTGCAACCGAGTCAATGCATTAAGTATTTGGCGATAGATTCAAAAAACCGCAGGACTTTTTCGTATCTTCCAGCAAACTAACAAAAAAGCGTAATACAAATGCGAATTAAGTATTTCTTTCACGATTCACGAAGACATAAATTTTAATTTCCCGACCAAATCTGCACTGGTCCCATATTTTCATTGATTTATCTTTTTTAAAGCTGTACCGATCAAGTGACGGATCAATGAACATATTAATATCAAAGGTATTGTATGTTAACCAGGGACCTAGAAACGACAGAGGCTCCGTCCCCGCCGCAGCCACAGTGGTCCACAACCCCACGACGACTACCGCAGTCCACTTCACCCCTCCGCCGCCCCACACCGAACCCAGGGTTATTGCGCGGTTCGGCCCCCGGTGGACCCCCCAGGGAACGTCCCACACCAGACGAGTGTAACCCCTATGTTTGCGTGGTACAGTAATGGTGGTGTACGCGTACGTGGAGAACTTGTTTGCGCAGCAACTGCCGACATAGTGCAGCTGAGTTACAATAAGGGGAACCAGCCCGAATTCGCCGAGGCAGATGGAAAACCGCCTAAAAACCATCCACAGACTGGCCGGCTCACCGGACCTCGACACAAGTCCGCCGGGCGGATTCGTGCCGGGGACCAGGTGCTCCTTCCCCACCCGGAAAGCCGTCCAGTCGACGCATTTGGCCTGCGATTACTCCGACAGACAGGGTTGCTCCGTGGCGCGCGGACGGCTACAGTAACTATTTTGCGATCGGAAAAACTGTCGGACTGATGCGTGTAACTGTTTACTGTTGTGCACCATACAGCAAAAAAAAAAAAAAAAAAAAAAAAGGTACCGAGTTGAGATTTTATCATTGTAAACCTATGCGACAATTTATGGGAATTCTAAAGAAACTAATTCAATCGATCTCATTTGCTGAATTTTGAGGAAGTAAACCGAGCTAAGCTTCTACAGGAACGTCAGACGTTTGGTTGATTATGATGATTGCTGATCGATCTGCAACTACCATGAAGCGAATTAAGAAGTGTTTCCTATTATTGACAGCTAGAAGATTGCAATGGGCTGGACATCTGACGAGAATGAAAGACGACCAGATTTTGTTAAGAATATTCAGGGATAAGCCGTATGGCAAAAGACAAACGGGGAGATCCATGAGTACTTGACGCAATGAAATTGACTGCACATGCGAAAGAGTGGGAATTAATAACTGGCAAGAGGCAGAACAAGACAGGAGCATCTGGAGGAATCATGGGAGATCGGCCCGGGGGCTTCGAGTCCCTTACAATACTACTACTATTACTACTACTATTAATAATAATAATAATAATAATAATAATACAACCCGGCAAACCGCTACGCATCACACAACCAAATGTGGGACTAGTCGCACAGAGTAAGTGTCCAATGATCCTACCCAAGTTCCTCTCTCTGAACGGTAAAATTTTGTCAGGGGACCTGAGGATATCGGCAGTTGCTTCTGCTCTACGAGATCAACGAGATTTGTAATATTCTTTCTAGGTGAAATATTGTCGTCGGAAATTTTTTGACGAAGTCAGAATGACATACGCTCATGCTCTGTACTGCTGTGGAGGTATGATAAGGACAGTAATTCGTCGTCTAGTAATTGAGAGTCTCAAGCATTAGCAAGAAACTTTCTCAGCGTAGAGCAGCAGACACACATTGAGACAGTGGTGCATCTCTATCATCTTCAACTTATAATTATATCCCGTTGAATTACTTTCAGTAAAGTTAATTTACCTCAAACTGTTGATAACTACCCACATGGAGGTAGAAAAAGAAGGGGGACAGTGCTATAGTACGTTGTTTTGAAGCCAGGGTGGGCGGGGCCTACCGCCATCTTAAATAGCCCAAAACATAAGCAGACTACTGTAGTAGCTGTTCTAAATACTAGAAATTCCTGTGCCCACATGTATAACTCAGGATCAGAAACACAATTTCGAACGTTTTTTTCTGTTCAATGGCATTTGCTGTTGCAATACAACATATTTAGCCTAGTTATTGTAGCTTGTTTTTTTATATATTTCAAAAAATGGCTCTGAGCACTATGGGATTTAATTTCTGAGGTCATCAGTTCCCTAGAAGTTAGAAGTACTTGGACGTAAGTGACTTGAAGACATCACACACACCCATGCCCGAGGCAGGATTCGAACCTGCGACTGTGGCGGCCGCGCGGTTTGTAGCGACTAGAACCGCTCGGCCACACTGACCGGCTTTCCGACTTCCATCTGTTTGATCCAACGAATGATGCACTCAGCTGGTGGACGTTGGGGGAGGCTGTGGATTTGGCAAGGTGTTGGCTCTGACGTCGACCAGTAGACTGTAACGACGCGGGCATACAGGCCCTCACAGTAAAGTGGCGTAACGCCGTCCCAATGAACGGAGATCACGCTGGAAAACACGGTTTTTGTAGCCAAAAGAGAGGGGAGTAATATCCTGTATTGGACTCGCGAAGAAACCCAACCCGTTCACCACTGAACGGTCCTCGTATTTATGCATTTCTTTCACATGGACAGATTACGACCTTGAAATGAGACAACCGGCCGCGGTGGTCTAGCGGTTCAGGCGCTCAGTCCGGAACTGCGGGACTGCTACGGTCGCAGGTTCGAATCCTGCCTCGGGCATGGATGTGTGTGATGTCCTTAGGTTAGTTAGGTTTAAGTAGTTCTAAGTTCTAGGGGACTGATGACCACAGATCTTAAGTCCCATAGTGCTCAGAGCCATTTGAACCATTTTTTTTCTTTCAAATGAGAGAATTTTCTACGACGCTGCTGTCTTTGCTGCTTGATCGAAGTAAGGTAACCATTTATTCATGGGAAGTACAGGGTCACTCACGAGCAAGTCTCGGGATCCCGATGATCCACATACAGGAAATATATATATATTACACACACACACACACACACACACACACACACACACACACACACTATGTGATCAAAAGTATCCGGACACCCCAAAAAACAGACCTTTTTCACATTAAATGCCTTGTGCTGCCACCTACTGTCAGGCACTCCATATCAGCGACCTCAGTGGTCATTATACATCGTGAGAGAGCAGAATGGGGCGCTCCGCCGAACTCACGGACTTCGAACGTGGTTTGGTGATTGGGTGTCACTTGTGTCATACGTCTGTACGCGAGATTTCCACACCCCTAAACACCCCTAGGTCCACTGTTTCCGACGTGATAGTGAAGTGGAAACGTGAAGGGACACGTACAGCACAAAAGCGTACAGGCCGACCTCGTCTGTTGACTGACAGAGACCGCCGAAAGTTGAAGAGGGTCGTAGTGTGTTGTAGCCACACATCTATACAGACCAAAACACAGGAATTCCAAACTGCATCAGGATCGACTGCAAGTACTATGACAGTTTGGCGGAAGCGGAGGTGAGAAAACTTTGATTTCATGGTCCAGCGGCCGCTCATAAGCCACAAATCACGCCGGTAAACGCCAAACGACGCCTTGCTCGGTGTAAGGAGGGTAAACATTGGACGATTAAATAGTGGAAAAAAGTTTTGTGGAGTGACGAATCACGGTACACAATGTGGCGATCCGATGGCAGGGTGTGGGTATGGCGAATGCCTGGTGAACGTCATCTACCAGCGTGTGTAGAGTCAACAGTAAAATTCGGAGGCGGTGGTGTTATGGTGTGGTCGTGTTTTTAATGGAGGGGGCTTGCACCCCTTGTTGTTTTGCTTGTCACTGTCACAGCACAGACCTACAATGATGTATTAAGCACCTTGTTGTTTCCCACTGTTGAAGAGCAACTTGGGGATGGCGATTGCATCTTTCAACACGATCGAGCACCTGTTCATAATGCACGGCCTGTGGCGGAGTGGTTACACGACAATAACGTCCCTATAATGGACTGGCCTGCACAGAGTCCTGACCTGAATCCTGTAACACCTTTAGGATGTTTCGCATTACAGACTTCGTTCCAGATCTCGCCGACCGACATCGATACCTCTCCTCAGTGCAGCACTCCCTGAAGAATGGGCTGCCATTCCCCGAGAAACATTCCAGCACCTGATTCAACATATTCCTGCCAGAGTGGAAGCTGTCATCAAGGCAAAGGGTGGGCCAACACTATATTGTATTCCAGCATTACCGATGGAGGATGCAACTAACTTGTAAATCATTTTCAGCCAGGTGTCCGAATACTTTTGATCACACAATGTGTCAGTGAGCAGAACACCACTGAAGGAGGCTGAAACGGGCGTGTATTGCGTCGCAGGCAGGTGGAATTGCGTCAAAACACACACACACACACACACACACACACACACACACACACACACACACACACACACAAAAAAAAAAAAAACTACGGGTATTTGCCGAGGTGTGTCGCCAAGGACTCCGCGAAAGCGCGAGGAGAATCCTTAACACCCACGCAAACAGCCGGCGGGAAGCTGACTGCCCCCCCCCCCACACACACACACACACCTGTGTGCACCCAGAGCGTAAACGAGAAGCGAATAACAGTGGTGCTTTCTACTGCCAGTACGGCACTGCTGCATGTACGCCGGTTGGCATTAAAATTACAACACCATGAATTACAATAATCGCGTTGGATCAGTTGTTAGGTGCAAGTCTTTGGAGTGGACTGCACTTCGGCGACTTGCGAGTCTGTAACCTACCCCATCAAACACCATCAGGGAAAAGAGGACGTAACAGTTCAGCGTGGAATCCGGGACACGTGTCGTTCACGGCGACTTACCATGCAGACGTTGAGTCTTACAAGGCAGGATGAACAATTCTTGGTCCCACCGGAATTGCATTCCGCGACTTTTCAGTTATGATTCTGTAAAGTGTAAACTGAAGTGAAAGACAATGTGGCCTCATATACAATGCCTCGTACTTCTTTCGTCGAGCCACTATCAAAGTGTCATAAACAATAATGTAAGAGCTTTGGTCTGCTGCAGCTGATGGCCTTCCAGTTCTTGGGTTGTCTTCCACACTTATCCGACCTTTACGGGAAGTAGCGGATCACGGTGATACCGTGCTAGGACACACTACAGTATTCCCAAGGACCTTTCTCTCTCAGCGTTGCAAATTTCAATTGGGTTCTTTCCACGTGGAAATTCCATTCTGATGCAGGAACGCTGGTCACCACGTGTAATCCGACCCGCCTCTGTTTCAACCTCCTAATTAAAACATAATTACTGACGACACGATCACACGACCCAAAAAACACGAACACGACCTCTCGCCTACGGTTTCAAGATTTTTAACTTCCATCACAACTCCGTAACGGACGAGCATGCGCTGTGAGCTGGACTTTTTAAATGACCCACGCCTTATTCGTCTTTTCCTCTTCAAACAAATCATGTGCCGACAGCTTCAGCTTGGTAATAAGTCGAAAAACTGGAATGGTAGCACTTAAAATTACAAGTCTCGGTGTTATTTAGAATGAAATTTTCACTCTACAGCGGAGTGTGCGCTGATATGAAACTTCCTGGCAGATTAAAACTGTGTGCCGGACCGAGACTCGAACTCGGGACCTTTGCCTACCGCGGGCAAGTGCTCTACCAACTGAGTTACGCAAGCACGACTCACGCCCCGTCCTAACAGCTTTAATTCCGCCAGTGCCTCGTCTCCTACCTTCCAAACTTTACAGAAGCTCTCCTGCAAAGGCCCCGAGTTCGACTCTCGGTCCGGCACACAGTATTAATCTGCCAGGAAGTTTCAAGTCTCGGTGTTGCCCAGTGGCAGTATCCCCGGTCTATATAATAAAATGAAGATTAAAAATACACCGAAGCGCAAAAGACGTCACTGTACTTTAAGTAAGTGCAATGAGAACTGGTTATAGATCTTCTATAATCATTGCTGCACGGCTTCGATATATTTGAGGAACGTCGTTTAAGAAGCGATTTTTCGAAATTCCTGCCCTATGGGAAAAAACAGGGGAGAAAACTTTTTTAGGAGCACGTCGATATTAAGGTAATTTTGAAGGTAGATAAGGAAATTGGTAACTGGTTCCTTAGACAGAAATAAATACGAGATTCACTAGTTTTGGAAATATAATTCTTACGGAGGTTGAAGTTTATTTTGAAGCACATCTATGAACATCGGTATTTGACTTACCGATTAAAAAATAAAGAAGTGTATCTTTGAAAATTGAACTCCTAAAGGGGCGAAAAGGGGGTTGAAAATTTTCATGTAAAATTTTTCTTGTATCGGAACACACTTAAACAAATGAAAACTGGTATTTGAACAATAAAGACAAATGTGTTAGCGGATGAAAGTTTTTATGGAAATATCGTAAGAACTCCAAAAGCCGGATTAACGAAGACGCCCGACTCTAGCTGCCAGAATCGTTCTTTTGTCAGAAGTACACTCTGAAATGACCACGGGTATATGGAATTAACTAGCTTAAAATTTTTTGATGACGACGCGAATTAACTGACTTCGACCGTGGAATTGTAGTTGAAGGTAGATGCATGGAGCATACCATTTGACAAATCGTTAGGGAATTCAATATTCCTAGAATCGAAGTGTCAAGGGTGTGCTGACGAAGACGAGGACTGTTTGTTGCCGGCCGCTGTGGCCGAGCGGTTCTAGGCGCTTCAGTCAGGAACCGCGCTTCTGCTACCGTCGGAGGTTCGAATCCTGCCTCGGGCATGGATGTGCGTGATTTCCTTAGGTTTAACTAGTTCTACGTTCTAGACTGGTAGAAGCCGACCTCGGGGAAGATCATTTTGGATTCCGTAGAAATGTTGGAACACGTGAGGCAATACTGACCTTACGACTTATCTTAAAAGAAAGATTCAGAAAAGGCAAACCTACGTTTCTAGCATTTGTAGACTTGGAGAAAGCTTTTGACAATGTTAACTGGAATACTCTCTTTCAAATTCTGAAGGTGGTAGGGGTAAAATACAGGGAGCGAAAGGCTATTTACAATTTGTACAGAAACCAGATGGCAGTTATAAGAGTCGAGGGGCATGAAAGGGAAGCAGTGGTTGGGAAAGGAGTGAGACAGGGTTGTAGCCTCTCCCCGATGTTATTCAATCTGTATATTGAGCACGCAGTAAAGGAAACGAAAGAAAAATGCGGAGTAGGTATTAAAATTCATGGACAAGAAGTAAAAACTTTGAGGTTCGCCGACGACATTGTAATTCTGTCAGAGACAGCAAAGGACTTGGAAGAGCAGTTGAACGGAATGGACAGTGTCTTGAAGGGAGGATATAAGATGAACATCAACGAAAGCAAAACAAGGATAATGGAATGTAGTCGAATTAAGTCGGGTGATGCTGAGGGAATTAGATTAGGAAATGAGACACTTAAACTAGTAAAGGAGTTTTGCTATTTTGGGAGCAAAATAACTGATGATGGTCGAAGTAGAGAGGATATAAAATGTAGACTGGCAATGGCAAGGAAAGCGTTTCTCAAGAAGAGAAATTTGTTAACATCGAGTATAGATTTAAGTGTCTGGAAGTCGTTTCTGAAAGTATTTGTATGGAGCATAGCCACGTATGGAAGTGAAACATGGACGATAACTAGTTTGGACAAGAAGAGAATATAAGCTTTCGAAATGTGGTGCTACAGAAGAATGCTGTAGATTAGATGGGTAGATCACATAACTAATGAGGAGGTATTGAATAGGATTGGGGAGAAGAGAAGTTTGTGGCACAACTTGACTAGAAGAAGGGATCGGTTGGTAGGACATGTTCTGAGGCATCAAGGGATCACCAATTTAGTATTGGAGGGCAGCGTGGAGGGTAAGAATCGTAGAGGGAGACCAAGAGATGAATACACTAAGCAGATTCAGAAGGATGTAGGCTGCAGTAGGTGCTGGGAGATGAAGAAGCTTGCACAGGATGGAGTAGCATGCATCAAACCAGTCTCAGGACTGAAGACTACAACAACAACAACAACAACAACAACGGGGGACTGATGAGCTCAGATGTTAAGTCCCATACTGCTCAGAGCTATTCGAACCATTTGTTTAACGTCCCGTCGACACCGAGGTCGTTAGAGGCGCAGCAGAAGCTCGGATTAGGGAAGGGTGGAGGAGGAAAGCGGCCGTACCCTTTGGAAGGAACCATCCCCGCATTTACCTCACGGGATTTTGGAAAATCATGGAAAACCTGATCAGGATAGCCGGACGCGGGTTTGAACCCTCGTCCTCCCGAATGCGAAGTGCGCTGAGGATACAAAATTCAAGGCGCTGTCTCTCGCCACGGACAACGCAGTGGCAGACAGCCTCCACTTAACGATCGAGAGCAGCGGCGTTTGAGTAGCGTTGTCAGTGCTGACAGACAAGCAACACTGCACCAAATAACCCAAAAAATCAACCTGGGACGTGCGACGAGCGTATCCGATATTTGGGCGTTAATGGGGCGTGGCAGCAGACGACCGACTCGAGTACCTCTGGTGAATGGAAATGCAGTGTGGCTAGGGCATCCCGTCGGGTAGGGTCGTTCGCCTGGTGCAGGTCTTTCGAATTGACGCCACGTCGGCGACTTGAGCGTCGATGGGAATGAAATGATAAGGACAACACAACACCCAGTCCGTGAGCGGAGACTATCTCCGACCCAGCCGGGAATCGAACCCGGGCCGCTAGGCATGACATTCCGTCGCGCTGAGCACTCAGCTAACAGGGGGCGGACAAGTACCTCTGGTAACAGGACGACATCGACTGCAGCTCATCTCCTGAGCTCGTAACGATATTGGTAGAATCCTGGATGAGTGGAAAACCGCGGCCCGGTCAGATCGGTACCGATTTCAAATGCTGAGCACCTAATGCATGACCTGCTATATAACAACACACAGCAGGTTGCTTGAGAAATAAATAAATGGTAAGAGCAATGGTGGGATTAGAGTTTGGCGCAGTTTTCTATGCCATCAGTTTTTGCTAAAGTTATGGAAAAGGCTGTGTATGTAAGGATAGCCGGCCAGTGTGACCACGCGGTTAGGTTAGGTTAGGTTAGTGGTGTTTAACGTCCCGTCGACAACGAGGTCATTAGAGACGGAGCGCAAGCTCGGGTTAGGGGAGGATGGGGAAGGAAATCGGCCGTGCCCTTGTAAAGGAACCATCCCGGCATTTGCCTGAAACGATTTAGGGAAATCACGGAAAACCTAAATCAGGATGGCTGGAGACGGGATTGAACCGTCGTCCTCCCGAATGCGAGTCCAGTGTCCACGCGGTTAAAGGCGCTTCAGTCTGGAACCGCGCGACCACTACGGTCGCAGGTTCGAATCCTGCCTCGGGCATGGATGTGTGTGATGTCCTTAGGTTAGTTAGGTTTAACTAGTTCTAAGTTCTAGGGGACTGATAACCTCCGATGTTAAGTCCCATAGGGCTCAGAGCCATTTGAACATTTTTTGTAAGGATAAATGATCATTTTACATCACACACTTTGCTTTAGAAGTCGTTCAACAACTGAAAATGCTGTATTCTCTTTTCTCTGTGAGGTACTGGATGGGTTAAACAAAACGTTTCGAACGCTAGGCATATTTTTTTGATTGAACTAAGACATTTGACTGTGTTGATCACAAAATATTGCTCCAGAAGTTGCACCATTACGGAATGCGGGGAGCAGCTCACAATTGGTTCACCTCTTTCTTTAGCAACAGACAGCAAAAGGTCAGCATTCACGAAGTTGAGAATGGCTGTGATGTGGGGTCTGAGTGAGGTACGATAAAGTGGGTGGGTTTCCCAGTGATCAGAGTTGAGGCCACTCCTCTTCCTTATTTATATACGGGGTGTTACAAAAAGGTACGGCCAAACTTTCAGGAAACATTCCTCACACACAAAGAAAGAAAATATGTTATGTGGACATGTGTCCGGAAACGCTTAATTTCCATGTTAGAGCTCATTTTAGTTTCGTCCACCTACGCTCAATGGAGCACGTTATCATGGTTTCATACGGGATACTGTACCTGTGCTGCTAGAACATGTGCCTTTACAAGTACGACACAACATGTGGTTAATGCACGATGGAGCTCCTGCACATTTCAGTCGAAGTGTTCGTACGCTTCTCAACAACAGATTCGGTGACCAACGGATTGGTAGAGGCGGACCAATTCCGTGGCCTCCACGCTCTCCTGACCTCAACCCTCTCGACTTTCATTTATGGGGGCATTTGAAAGCTCTCGTCTACACAACCCCGGTACCAAATGTAGACACTCTTCGTGCTCGTATTGTGGAAGGCTGTGATACAATACGCCATTCTCCAGGGCTGCATCAGCGCATCAGGGATTCCGTGCGACGGAGGGTGGATGCACGTATCCTCGCTAACGGAGGACATTTTGAACATTTCCTGCAACACAGTGTTTGCAGTCACGATGGTACGTTCTGTCGCTGTGTCTTTCCGTTCCACGATTAATGTGCTTTGAAGAGAAGTAATAAAATGAGCTCTAACACGGAAAGTAAGCGTTTCCGGACACATGTCCACATAACATATTTTCTTTCTTTGTGTGTAAGGAATGTTTCCTGAAAGTTTGGCCGCCTTTTTGTAGCACCCTGTATAAATGGTACGCCCTCTAGTATTACGGGTAACTCCAAAATATTTATGTTTGCTGATGGCACTAGCTTGGGTAGTAAAGGTTGTTGTGTCCAACATTGGCTCGGTTTCAAATAGTGCAGTTCATGACCTAAGTACGTGGCTCATAGAAAATAAACTAACGCTAAATCACAGTAAGGCTCAATTTTTACAGTTTCTAACACACACCTCAACAAATCTGACGTTTTTATGGGCTTATGATTAGTCAAACTGAACAGTTCAAATTTTTAGGTGTTCAGATTGAAAACTGTCGTGGAAAGCCCACGTTCAGGACCTTGTTCAAAGACTTAATGCTGCCATTTTTACTATTCCAACGTTATCTGAAATGAGTGATCTTTCGACACGAAAACTAGTCTACTTTGCTTATTTTCATTCGCTTATGTCGTATGGTATTATATTATGGGATAACTCTTCCCATTCTAAACCGATAAGTGGTCTAAGTTCACGAACTTCTTGTCGACGGCTGTTCATGAGTTTGGGTATTTTGACATTGGCCTCTCAATATATATTCCTTACCGTCATTTCTCGTTAACAATATTAGTTTATTCCCAAGAATAAGCAGCTTCCGCTCCGTTAATACTCGGCAGAAATCCAACCTTCCTTAACTCTTGTGCAGAAAGGCATGCTACCACTCTAATACAAAAAATCTTAGCAGTAATGCACGCGCTTTCAAATGTAAACTGAAGACTTTCGTCATGGGTCACTTCTGTCGAGGGGTTCCTTGAAAAATTAAGCTGGTTCTTGTTGTACTGTTGATTGCGTTTACTTAAACTTATGGACTGACTTTTTTCGGGGTTCATAAACATTTTATTTTTATCTGTTATTACTTTTACGTTGTAAGTTCATGTACTGGCACGTTCCATGACCTTGGAGATTTGCTCCTCAATTTGGTCCTACGGAACTTCACGTGTAAATAAATAAGCGCACGAAGCCTTTAACCCAAGTTGTCAACCAGGCAGTGTCCAAGTTGGGTGCTGGTTCGACAATGGTGTGGGCTCTCTTTACATCGAGTGGACTGCGTCCTCCGGTCCACCTCAACCGAGCATTAACCGGAAAGTTATACTCGACTGCTTGGGGACCATTTACAGCGACTGATGCAGTTGTTCTTCCCGAACAACGATGGAATTTTTGTCGGTAACACTCATCATCGTGTGATATTGCTACGGAAATGAGTGCCGGCAATTTTTCCCACGGGGTGGAAGGCAGCTGGGGCGACGGGTAAGCGAACCCAGCTGCTAGTGCCGCGCCTAGGAAAGGCGGTACTCTGCCTAGTTAGGCAACTAGTCCCCCCCCCCCCCCCCCCCCCACGGAGTCGTCTCACCGACTGTATCTCTTTTTACCTTCCCCAGGGATCAGTACTGCGACCTATCTTTTAAGCGTTAGACAATTACTCGCGACTGGCTTGAAGAACATTTTGGACAATTAGAGGGAATAGCTGTTGGTGAACTTATCAAGATGTGAGGTCGGGGGCCAAGAAACTCTTATCTTCCTGACGTTTCGTCCAGGATTGCGGTGGACATCCTCAGAGGTGGTCGTCCGCTCAGTCTTGCCGACTGACCGGTCGGACGTCCGAGAGCGACATAAATACTGTACGAAAGGGGGGGGGGGGGCATGCTCAAAGTAACATGTGATGAGCACAGACAATCCTTATCAGAGATAGAAATTAATTATGGGTTATCGTCTTGTCAAAGATGAAACTGCCTAGCGATTCTGCAGAGCTACCATCCATATCTCGCCAAGTTCCATTGCCTCCGCTTTCCTATTAAAATTATCCTGACGCTTATAAATTTCAATGGTTTCTCTACATTGTCGTGCATAATAATTTGACGTTGCAAATAAAATCTCTGGTTTCCTGGCAGCTACAGCTGATTTCTCTCCTTATCCTAGTCGGCAAAGATTTTTGTGCTCTTTTAGCCGTGTATTTACGCGTCCTCTTGGTAGTTCCAGTAAAAATTTACCGCACGTACACGGAATTTTGTATACTAGACATGTCGACAGAGGAGGGTGTTTATCCTTCACAGATCGTAATACTTATTTTCTTTGATGGTCTACAGGATAAAAGCCGAAACATCAGGAAGAGAAGAGTTTCTTAGACCACGACCTCACATCCCGAAAGGATGCAGCTATGTAATCCCGTCGTGGAAGCCTTCACTCTATGAATTAGAGAGCCGGCCGGTGTGGCCGAGCGGTTCTAGGCGCTTCAGCCTGAAACCGCGCGACCGCTACGGTCGCAGGTTCGAATCCTGCATCGGGCATGGATGTGTGTGATGTCCTTAGGTTAGTTAGGTTTAACAAGCTGAGACATCGTCGCGAAAAAACACAGTGGCCCGTATAGGTAATAAGTTTCCTTTAATTTACGTCTATGGTCACAATGTTTGCTGTTTAACAGATTACCGGTTTCGGTCTATAATGACCATCATCAGATCTGTCTCATAAAACATTAGTGCATTAGGACTTTGTTTTATGAGACAGATCTGATGAAGGTCATTATAGACCGAAACTGGTAATCTGTTAAACAGCAAAGATAGTGACCATAGACGTAAATTAAATGAAAGTTAGGTTTAAGTCGTTCTAAGTTCTAGGGGACTGATGACCTCACAAGGGAACCTCTCCATCGCACCCCCCCCTCAGATTTACTTATAAGTTGGCACAGTGGATAGGCCTTGAAAAACTGAACACAGATCAATCGAGAAAACAGGAAGAAGTTGCGTGGAACAATGAAATAATAAGCAAAATATACAAACTGAGTAGTCCACAGGCAAGATATGCAACATAAATGGACAATGATAGCTTATGAGCGCCGTGGTCTCGTGGTTAGAGTGAGCAACTGCGGAACGAAAGGTCCTTGGTTCGAGTCCTCCCTCGAGTGAAAATTTTACTTTATTTTCGCAAAGTTACCATCAGTCCGTTCATTCATTCATTGATTGACGTCTCCGTTCACTGTAATAAGTTTAGTGTCTGTGTTTTGCGACCGCATCGCAAAACCGTGCGATTAGTAGACGAAAGGACGTGCCTCTCCAATAGGAACCGAAAACATTTGATCGCAAGGTCATAGTCAACCGATTCCTCCACAGGAAAACACGTCTGATACATTCTTTACGACACTGGTGACGGCATGTGCGTCACATGACAGAAATATGTTGTCGACCCACCTAACTTGTACACTTGGCGAATGGGTAAAAAGATTCTTCTACCTTGCCCGATTTAGGTTTTCTTGTGGATGTGATAATCACTCCAAAAAAAGTGATGAAAACATAAGAGTTTGTCACATAAACTGCATCAAATGAATGCAACAGTATCAGAGTCGCACAGTTTTCACTGTGCTCTGTGAAAACATGTGTTTTTCACGTTTTCAAATGTTTCCGTGCGTAGACCGTCAAATTCTGTATACGTCCAAGCAAATCTGAACATGTCCCGGATTTTGGAGAGCCAAGTTGATTATGTGTGAGTGCCTGAACTTTGATAATTATCTGAAACAAAAAATTAAAATTATCACCCGGGAGAAGATTTGAACCAAGGACCTGTCGTTCAACAGCTGCTCACGCTAACCACGGGACCACGGCGCTCGTAAGCTAACAGTTTCCTTGATGTTGCTTACCTTGTGCATGGACTACTCAGTTTGTATATTTTGCTTATTTTTTCATAGTTCCATACAACTTCTTCCTGTTTTCTCGATTGATTTGTGTTCAGTTTTTCAAGGCCTATCCCTGTGCCAACTTATAACTAAATCTGAGGGGGGTGCGATTGGGAGGTTCCCTTGTTAGAGCCATTTGATGCCAGTCCCCCGTTTCTGCGCATGCGCGGTCTGAAAGTTACACAATATCTTACGACTCTATACTCGGCCCAGACAACTGGTCATTGACGTCACCGACCCCCTCTGGACGCGAATGGCGGCCCCGTACGTAGCAAAAAGCTGTCTCTGGCGTCCTGGCTACACAGTGTACTTTACTGTACCTTGGAAGGGCGGGCGGCGTGGCTGCGGCGGCCGTTGGCTGTGTGTGCAGCTGCGCGCCGCTCTCCTGTTCGCCGGGCACTCCGGCAGTGCGCGTGCGCGCGCGCCTGCGCTCTGGCCGCGTCCTTGCGCGACCTTGGCGCGTGACGTATCGCAGGTGTGCTGTGCGGCCGCGAACAACATCCCAGCCTCGGCAGCCGGGCGCCACACACACAATACACACCTCTCAGACAGCCAAGTCGTCACGCGGTTCCAGGTGTCAGTGCAATACAACGAGACCAAGGTGCGCGACATCCGTTATGTAACGTGTAATACAACACGGGTCCCAGCACTGATGCTTGAGGAAGGAGGCAAAAATCTGTGGCCAGGCTGGCCGCGGCAACCTTCTCTCTTCAGAAATCCCCGATATTCATTTCAGTAGGCTGGGTGCACCTGCGACCGTGTTTGAGCGCCTTTTCAGAGATGATTGTGGGCTTTTCGATAATGATGATTGGTTTGAGGGGAGCGCTCAACTCCGCGGTTATCAGCGGCCGTACGAATTCCCAAACTTTGCTCAGTCAAATCTCGCCACTTTCATGAAATGATGAGGACAACACAAACACCCAGTCATCTCGAGACAGGTGAAAAATTCCTGACCCCGCCGGGAATAGAACCGGTGATCTCCGTGCTCGGGAAGCGAGAACGCGACCGTGAGACCACGAGCTGCGGACTCGGCTATTCGAGACAGGATGTCAAATTGAACACCTTTCCGCCGTCTACTTTTCATATTTACTGTATTTGGCTACCTGTTTCAGACTTTTACTATGCCATCTTCAGGCCCCTAACCGCCGTGCAGCAAGATTCCACCGGATCAAAACAGGGGCCGCAATACTGGTATTAGTAGATTTCTACTTGCTCTAGCGATCACTTCAAGCATCATCTGCCATCTAACCGTCGGCAGATGATGGTTCAAGTGTTTGCTACATTTCTGTGGCTGGGCAGTGTAGACGCGCTGTTTGGGGCGCCTTGCCGGCACGGATCGCATAATTTATGTTGTTGTTGTTGTTGTTGTTGTTGTCTTCAGTCCTGAGACTGGTTTGATGCAGCTCTCCATGCTACTCTATCCTGTGCAAGCTTCTTCATCTCCCAGTACTTACTGCAACCTACATCCTTCTGAATCTCCTTAGTGTATTCATCTCTTGGTCTCCCTCTACGATTTTTACCCTCCACGCTGGCCTCCAATGCTAAATTGGTGATCCCTTGATGCCTCAGGACATGTCCTACCAACCGATCCCTTCTTCTAGTCAAGTTGTGCCACAAACTTCTCTTCTCCCCCAATTCTATTCAACACTTCATTATTAGTTATGTGCTCTACCCATCTAATCGTCAGCATTCTTCTGTAGCACCACATTTCGAAAGCCATTGCCAGTCTATATTTTGTATCTTCTCTACTTCGACCATCATCAGTTATTTTGCTCCCCAGATAGCAAAACTCCTTTACTAGTTTAAGTGTCTCATTTCCTAATCTAATTCCCTTAGCATCAGCCGACTTAATTCGACTACGTTCCATTATCCTCGTTTTGCTTTTGTTGATGTTCATCTTATATCCTCCTTTCAAGGCACTGTCCATTCCGTTCAACTGCTCTTCCAGGTCCTTTGCTGTCTCTGACAGAATTAGAATGTCATCGGCGAACCTCAAAGTTTTTATTTCTTCTCCGTGCATTTTAACTCCTACTCCGAATTTTTCTTTTGTTTCTTTTACTGCTTCGTTCATATACAGATTGAATAACATCGGGGAGAGGCTACAACCGTGTCTCACTCCCTTCCCAACCACTGCTTCCCTTTCATATCCCTCGACTCTTTATAACTGCCATCTGGTTTCTGTAGAAATTGCAAATAGCCTTTCGCTACGTCTATTTTACCCCTGCGACCTTTAGAATTTGAAAGACAGTATTCCAGTCAACATTGTCGAAAGCTTTCTCTAAGTCTACAAATGCTAGAGACGTAGGTTTGTCTTTCCTTAATCTTTTTTCTAAGATAGCCGTAGCGTCAGTATTGCCTCATGTGTTCGAATGTTTATATAATATTCATAACTTTATGTTTTCCATGTTTTTACGGAAAATACCATCCCGCAACTTGTACTCGTAACGTCGAAAGCGAAGATTAATTGTACATCTTTCGAAAGCCGTCTGTGCCGTTCAAAACTTGCAGGTAACAAGTAGTTTCGGGCTCCTCCCAGGTGTAAGGGATTTCTCAAATCACGGACAAGCATACATTTTCAGTATCACTTTACGCGTTTGGTCGTTTACTAGTCGATAGTAATGAACATTATATTATTTGTGATACTAAAACTTTGTGGAAAGGCAAATAACATTGTAAATTTAATAAAAGTTCATCCGATTACACGTATTTTCCCATTCTATCAATTGCAATATACGTAGTGTAGAAAATGACTGTGTTGAAAGTAAAAAAGAAACTGGCGAACGGGACTCTATCCATGGATCCAGCGATTACAGGGCTTGAACGCTAACCACTTTTTTTTCGTTATCTCTCATTTTGTTCGCATTTGTTCGTTGCATCTGCTCGGGGCTGACGTGGTAAGACATCAGGTTAAGTTCGTTGTTAATGGATTAGCTCAGATTTTTTTTCAATTATGAGGGCAGCTAACCCTCTGTCCGAACACGCTTTTTTTCCTTTTTTTCCAACTGATTTTCTTCTATATAGTTCGTTGAATTTGTCCGTGGCGGGCGTCCGATGACACTCGTTTAGGTTGTTCGTTGATCCGTTCACTCAGTTTTTTTATTACATAGGGTAGCTAACGCTCTGACCGAACACGCTGAGCTACGGTGCCGGCTTGCAACCACACGGTTGCCGCCGCTTCGTGATAAAAATGGCCACGCGCACTTACATCTTTGACGACCGAAATTACCTTGCGATTTTCTCAGTAACGCTTGAGAAGTACGCGCCGCTGCTCACACATTTTGTTCTCCTCGTGGAGTACTACGAGTGCACGAGGTTTGCACTAAATCCGCGCTCCAAACTTCGTGGCCTGCGCTTGTAAGTTCAAGCTACAGCGTAAGATTATACCCCTTAAGGAATAGATTGCGTCAACATTTTAAATTTTTAAATTCCGTCAGAAATTATAAGAAATGCTGCAAATCAGATTTTTCTTCACCCTGGTAGGTGTGTCTGCGGTTGTGCACCACGAACCATGAACCGGGCTAGTCATACGGTAGCACAGATTAAATTTCCCCATGTCGCGTCTTTTTTGTTTTTCTCTCCTCTACGTGAAGACTCCCACCCGTAACTACCATAGGGGTATCCGTACGGCTTTCACTAGTACACAGATTCACGACACAGCTTTGTACGCGCTGTTTATTACCGCTAGGCCAGACGTGTCCGTACAAGTTGTTATCAACGTCAAGCAGAAGCGAGTCGCTAGTTCGAAAATTTAAAGAAAAATACAAGTAGAAAAGCTAGGAAATTAAAAGGATTATTGCAAGCAGTGACTGAACCCTGTAGGAACGACGCACGGCCAAACAATGGCGGCGTTTAGTTACAATGGCAGACGCGTTGCGTCACCCGAGGTGACTTCTTCAGGAGCGGAGTGACTCACATGCTGTTTCCTCAGCCGCCGGAAGGCCGATGTTTCGGCATTCACGCCGCGAGTCCACGCGTGAGGACTGCGGGCTTTAGCAACCCTGCCACACACACACACACACACACACACACACACACACACACAGCACACTGAAACTACTACAGAGAAGTAAACTGTGATCTACGTATAGCTAAGTCTGCTGCGAGTGGAGTTAAGTAAGTTGCTTGGTGGTAAGATCTTATGGGACCATACTGCTTAGATCATCGGTACCTAGGTTTACACCGTACCTAATCTAACTGAAACTAGCACTATGGGCAACACACACAAAGCTATGCCCGACTGAGGACTCGAACCTCCAATGGAGGGGGAGGGGGCGTGAAGGGCGGGGTGGGGGCGGCTCCGCGGAGACCGTGACAAGACGTCTGAGACCTCGCGGCCGGCGAGTGTGGACTCAGCACGTCGCTCTTAACGGAACTACATCGACAGATATGAAGGTTATATCAGGAGCACATCTACATGATTCCTCTGCAATTCACATTTAAGTGCTTGGCAGAGGGTTCATCGAACCACAATCATACTATCTCCCTACCATTCCACTCCCGAACAGCGCGCGGGAAAAACGAACACCTAAACCTTTCTGTTCCAGCTCTGATTTCTCTTATTTTATTTTGATGATCATTCCTACCTATGTAGGTTGGGCTCAACAAAATATTTTCGCATTCGGAAGAGAAAGCTGGTGACTCAAATTTCGTAAATAGATCTCGCCGCGACGAAAAACGTCTTTGCTTCAATGAATTCCATCCCAACTCGCGTATCATATCTGCCACACTCTCCCCGCTATTACATGATAATACAAAACGAGCTGCCCTTTTTTGCACCCTTTCGGTGTCCTCCGTCAATCCCACCTGGTAAGGATCCCACACCGCGCAGCAATGTTCTAACATAGGACGAACGAGTGTAGTGTAAGCTGTCTCTTTAGTGGACTTGTTGCATCTTCTAAGTGTCCTGCCAATGAAACGCAACCTTTGGCTCGCCTTCCCCACAATATTATCTATGTGGTCTTTCCAACTGAAGGTGTTCGTAATTTTTACACCCAGGTACTTAGTTGAATCGACAGCCTCGAGAATTGTACTATTTATCGAGTAATCGAATTCCAACGGATTTCTTTTAGAACTCGTGTGGATCACCTCTCACTTTTCGTTATTTAGCGTCAACTGCCACCTGCCACACCATACAGCAATCTTTTCTACATCGCTTTGGAACTGATACTGGTCTTCGGATGACCTTACTAGACGGTAAATTACAGCATCATCTGCGAACAACCTAAGAGAACTGCTCAGATTGTCACCCAGGTCATTTGTATAGATCAGGAACAGCAGAGGTCCCAGGACGCTTCCCTGGGGAACACCTGATATCACTTGAGTCTTACTTGATGATTTGCCGTCTTACTACGAACTGCGACCTTCCTGACAGGAAATCACGACTCCAGTCGCACAACTGAGACGATACCCCGTAGGCCCGCAGCTTGATTAGAAGTCGCTTGTGAGTATCACAGTAAAGTGTGATAGGACCGTTGTTGTTTACAATATAATGTAGTAGAAAGCGAAGGATGGTCTTTAAGGCCATTCCCTGATGATGCAGTTGTCTATACCGAAGTAGCAACGCCAGAAGATAGGAAGAATTTGCAGGACGCCCCGCAGAGAATTTGTGAGTGGTGCAGATACTGGCAGTGGACTCTGAATGTAAGTAAGTGTAACATACTGCGCATACACAGCGAAGGAAATGCACTACTGTACAGCTACACTACTGATGACAAACAACTGGAGACAGCGCCTGCCATAAAATATCTAGGCGTAAGTATCCAGAGCGACCTTAACAGGAATGACCACATGAAACAGATAGTGTTTCAAAAGTAGATACCACAGTCAGATTCATTGGAAGCATGTTAAGGAAACGTAACTCGCCCACGGAAGAAGTGGCTTATAACGCGCTTCTTCGTTCGATTCTTGAGTATTGTTCTATCTGGGAAACCAGCCACGTAGGACTGACAGAGGAGAGAGAGAAGATCCAACGAAGAGCGCCGCGTTTCGTCACGGGAGCGTTATGGATATTGTAAGCAAACTCCACTGGCAGACGTTACAAGAGACCCGTTGTGCATCACGGACAGATTTACTGTTGAAATTTCGGGACAGCACTCTTCAGGAGGAGTCAGGACAATATATTACTTTGTAATGCATATGTCATTCCCTTCACGTGTTTAAGCCCAAGTACTACGCATATTTTTGGGTTCGGGAATGCTCAGTAGCAGCCAGGCTACTGTACTGGTTGTTGTACGTATTGTATATGACCCGTCTCTCCCTATAGCTTACCCCTACTTTTTTCAGAATCTCGAACAGCTTGCACCATTTTATATTGACGAACGCTTTTTCCAGGTCGACAAATCCTATGAAAGAGTCTTGATTTTTCTTTAGCCTTGCTTCCATTATTAGCCGTAACGTCAGAATTGCCTCTCTCGTCCCTTTACTTTTCCTAAAGCCAAACTGATCGTCACCTAGCGCATTCTCAATTTTCTTCTCCATTCTTCTGTATATTATTCTTGTAAGCAGCTTCGATGCATGAGCTGTTAAGCTGATTGTGCGATAATTCTCGCACTTGTCAGCTCTTGCCGTCTTCGGAATTGTGTGGATGATGCTTTTCCGAAAGTCAGATGGTATGTCGCCAGACTCATATATTCTACACACCAACGTGAAAAGTCTTTTTGTTGCCACTTCCCCCAATGATTTTAGAAATTCTGATGGAATGTTATCTATCCCTTCTGCCTTATTTGACCGTAAGTCCTCCAAAGCTCTTTTAAATTCCGATTCTAATACTGGATCCCCTATCTCTTCTAAATCGACTCCTGCTTCTTCTTCTATCACATCAGACAAATCTTCACCCTCATAGAGGTTTTCAATGTATTTTTTCCACCTATCTGCTCTCTCCTCTGCATTTAACAGTGGAATTCCCGTTGCACTCTTAATGTTACCACCGTTGCTTTTAATGTCACCAAAGGTTGTTTTGACTTTCCTGTATGCTGAGTCTGTCCTTCGGACAATCATATCTTTTTCGATGTCTTCGCATTTTTCCTGCAGCCATTTCGTCTTAGCTTCCCTGCACTTCCTATTTATTTCATTCCTCAGCGACTTGTATTCCTGTATTCCTGATTTTCCCGGAACATGTTTGTACTTCCTCCTTTCATCAATCAACTGAAGTATTTCTTCTGTTACCCATGGTTTCTTCGCAGCTACCTTCTTTGTACCTATGTTTTCCTTCCCAACGTCTGTGATTGCCCTTTTTAGAGATGTCCATTCCTCTTCAACTGTACTGCCTACTGCGCTATTCCTTATTGCTGTATCTATAGCGTTAGAGAACTTCAAACGTATGTAGTCATTCCTTAGTACTTCCGTATCCCACTTCTTTGCATATTGATTCTTTCTGACTAATGTCTTGAACTTCAGCCTACTCTTCATCACTACTATATTGTGATCTGAGTCTATATCTGCTCCTGGGTACGCCTTACAATCCAGTATCTGATTTCGGAATCTCTGTCTGACCATGATGTAATCTAATTGAAATCTTCCCGTATCTCCCGGCCTTTTCCAAGTATACCTCCTCCTCTTGTGATTCTTGAACAGGGTATTCGCTATTACTAGCTGAAACTTGTTACAGAACTCAATTAGTCTTTCTCCTCTTTCATTCCTCGTGCCAAGCCCATGTTCTCCTGTAACCTTTTCTTCTACTCCTTCCCCTACAACTGCATTCCAGTCGCCCATGACTATTAGATTTTCGTCCCCCTTTATATACTGCATTACCCTTTCAATATCCTCATACACTTTCTCTATCTGTTCATCTTCAGCTTGCGACGTCGGCATGTATACCTGAACTATCGTTGTCGGTGTTGGTCTGCTGTCGATTCTGATTAGAACAACCCGGTCACTGAACTGTTCACGGTCATACACCCTCTGCCCTACCTCCCTATTCATAACGAATCCTACACCTGTTATACGATTTTCTGCTGCTGTTGATATTGCCTGATACTCATCTGACCAGAAATCCTTGTCTTCCTTGCACTTCACTTCACTGACCCCTACTATATCTAGATTGAGCCTTTGCATTTCCCTTTTCAGATTTTCTAGTTTCCCTACCACGTTCAAGCTTCTGACATTCCACGCTCCGACTCGTAGAACGTTATCCTTTCGTTGATTATTCAATCTTTTTCTCATGGTAAGTTCCCCCTTGGCAGTCCCCTTCCGGAGATGCGAATGGGGGACTATTCCGGAATCTTTTGACAATGGAGAGTAAGTAGTACTGCGTCTAATTCGCAGTGCAAAATAGTTTTCACAGTGGCAAACATAAGTTCTTGCGAGTCAAATTAAAAGTAGAAGTTTTCGCTGTAAAACGTAGAAGTGCTGTTACGCTGAATGCTTCTGTATACTGCGACACTTCGCTCTGTTCCATTCCACCCACACGTTTCCTCGTTTTTAGTAACGTTTTTGTATGCAACAGGTGCCACACATGACAAAGGTTTTGTTACTATAGGGAGGTCCTATGACGCATTGCCATAGCTTTAGACGATTGAACCTGCACCTCCCTTCTCCGAATCACGTATCTCTCACAGAAAGGAAGGCAAGGAAAATCGTAAATCTTCATTATACAGACTTACCGCAGGTAGACACGCGACTGCGTAACACTGCTTACCTGGAACAAAGAGAGGAACCACGTCACGAGACAAAACACACAGTACTGCCATCACCACGACCAACAAGGTCAGCAGAAGAAATTACACGATATTAAAATTATTGCGCTTATCACTATTACACAGGATTAATTAATACAAGCATCAACTATTTTGCTGTATCATCTTGTGTATAGCGTAAGACGTATATACAGACGACTATGTACGTGTTATGCTCTACAGAAGACGGTAGCTCGTTGAGCCGCCACAGCGCCACCTGTTGGACGTCTGCTTTGCGCCACTTCTCCGCCAGTTGCCGCCTGCTGGTGCACAACATTGGTAATCGGCGCAACACAGTCACGCCTATGTTTGTAAACAATATTTTGATATTTCACATGCAGATGTCTGGAGATCTTCAAGGTAGTGGGAACTGCATATGCTATGCGAAGTTACTTGCAACACTGATGGGAGAATATGTATCAAAAAAGTTTGAAGCGTAAGATGTTGTTGTTGTTCTTGTTTTTGTTGTCTTCAGTCCTGAGCCTCGTTTGATGCAGCTCTCCATGCTACTCCATCCTGTGCAAGCTGCTTCATCTCCAAGTACATAATGCACCCTACATCCTTCCGAATCTGCTTACTGTATTCATCTCTTGGTCTCCGTCTACAATTTTTACCCTCCACGCTGCCCTCCAATACTAAATTGGTGATCCCTTGATGCCTCAGAACATGTCCTACCAACCGATCCCTTCTTCTAGTCAAGTTGTGCCACAAACTTCTCTTCTCCCCAATCCTACTCAATACCTCCTCATTAGTTACGTGATCTACCCACCTTATCTTCGGCATTCTTCTGTAGCATTTCGAAAGCTTCTATTCTCTTCTTGTCCAAACTAGTTATCGTCCATGTTTCACTTCCATACATGGCTACACTCCATACAAATACTTTCAGAAACGACTTCCTGACACTTAAATCTATACTCGATGTTAACAAATTCCTCTTCTTCAGAAACGCTTTCCTTGCCATTGCCAGTCTACATTTTATATCCTCTCTACTTCGACCATCATCAGTAATTTTGCTCCCCAAATAGCAAAACTCCTTTACTACTTTAAGTGTCTCATTTCCTAATCTAATTCCCTCAGCATCACCCGACTTAATTCGACTACATTCCATTATACTCGTTTTGCTTTTGTTAATGTTCATCTTATATCCTCCCTTCAAGACACTGTCCCTTCCGTTCAACTGCTCTCCCAAGTCCTTTGCTGTCTCTGACAGAATTACATTGTCATCGGCGAACCTCAAAGTTTTTATTTCTTCTCCACGGATTTTAATACCTACTCCGAATTTTTCTTTTGTTTCCTTTACTGCTTGCTCAACATACAGATTGGATAACATCGGGGAGAGGCTACAACCCTGTCTCACTCCCTTCCCGACCACTGCTTCCCTTTCATGCCCCTCAACTCTTGTAACTGCCATTTGGTTTCTATACAAATTGTAAATAGCCTTTCGCTGCCTATATTTTACCCCTGCCACCTTCACAATTTGAAGGAGGGTATTCCTGTCAACATTGTCAGAAGCTTTCTCCAAGTCTAGAAATACTAGAAACGTAATGTTACAAAATATTTTCCTACTAGCTTCTGTTCTCGCCCTCGCAGATCCGATGACAGCACGGCGCTGTCGAAACCGGTACATTTTAAGCGTTCTCGGCTTGCGAAGTTTTGTCCAGTTGTGATCTACTACTCAGCTCCTTGAAGGTGATACCTTTTCCCTTCAGTGTATAGTAATCTTTATATACAAGGTGACAATTATTGCAATATATTAAATAAAATCGTCATAACTTTTGAACGGTCTGCGTTAGGACGTTCAAAGTGCGCGTTTGGCTGAGGAGCATGATGGGAAATACTACGCTGATAGTTGTTTGGTTTACCAACGAAGCCCACTTTCATTTCGATAGCTTCGTCAACAAACAAAATTGGCGCATTTGGGGGACTGAGAATACACATTTCGCGATCGAGAAGTGTCTTCACCCTCAGTGAGTTATTGTGTGGTGTGCAGTGTCCAGTCACGGAATAATCTCTGCGATATTCCTCGATGGCACGGTGACTACGAACGGTACGCGAAGGTTTCGGAAAGTGATTTCATCCTCGTTATCCGAAGTGACCCTGATTTCGACACGATGTGGTTCACGCAAGACGGAGCTCGACCCCATCGAAGCAGGAGAGTGGTCGATGTCCTGGAGGACCAGTTTGGGGATCACATTCTGGCTCTGGGGTACCCAGAGGCCACTGGCATGGGCCTCGACTGGCCGCCATATTCTCCCGATCTCGAAACGTGTGACTCCTTTTTGCGAGGCTACATTAAAGACGAGGTTTACAGCAATAGCCCCAAAACCATTGCCGAGCTGAAAACAGCCATCCAGGAGGTCATACACAGTACCGGTGTTCCGACACTCCAGAGGGTCATGCAGAATTTCGGTATTTGCCCGCGCCACACCATCGCCAGTGGTGGCAGGCATATGGAACATGTCATAAGCTAAATCCGAATACCTGTACTGACGTTTACATGTCAAACAAAGCGTCTGCACGCCGTAGTATGTAACTAATTTACATCTTTTTCATGTAGTTCAATATTTGTCACCCTGTACATACCACCGAGGTTAAAGCCTGAGAAGTGTAACCTATATGTAACATTGTACCACCGTGTAAAACCTGTGAAAACTTGAACCATGACGCCACCATTGATGCTGCCAGACAAGTAATATACGGGGTGATTCTTACTTATGCCTAAAAGCACCGGATGCGCAGTGCATGACGCTGACACGAGTGATTCCATATTAGACACGTGTGGCGGCAAATGTAGCGTCACACATTCAACACTTGTCCTCCAATTTTGGCGTATTTCCCGTCATTGAGAGACCCATGGAGATTATATTAAATTACTTGTTTCTGCGTAACATACGTCGCTTCAGGGGATTTTGAACGTTAATATAAGAATCACTTTGTATACAGGCATTATCAAAAAGGATATTCCGGTTTAAAGAAAATCGTAACTATTATATATTAATTCTGTCAGAGAGAGCAAAGGCCTTGGAAGAGCAGTTGAACGGAACGGACAGTCTCTTGAAAGGAGAATATAAGATGAACATTAACTAAAGCAAAACGAGGATAGTGGAATGTAGTCGAATTAAATCGGGTGATGCTGAGGGAATTAGATTAGGAAATGAGACACTTAAAGTAGTAAAGGAGTTTTGCTATTTGGGGAGCAAAATAACTGATGATGGTCGAAGTAGAGAGGATATAAAATGTAGACTGGCAATGGCAAGGAAAGCGTTTCTGAAGAAGAGAAATTTGTTAACATCGAGTATAGATTTGTCAGGAAGTAGTCTCTGAAAGTATTGGCATGGAGTGTAGCCATGTATGGAAGTGAAACGTGGACGATAAATAGTTTGGACAAGAAGAGAATAGAAGCTTTCGAAATGTGGTGCTACAGAAGAATGCTGAAGATTAGATGGGTAGATCGCATAACTAATGAGGAGGTATTCAATAGAATTGGAGAGGAGTTTGTGGCACATCTTGACTAGAAGAAGGGATCGGTTGGCAGGTCCTGTTCTGAGGCATCAAGGGATCACCAATTTAGTACTGGAGGGGAGGGTGGAGGGTAAAAATCGTAGACGGAGACCAAGAGATGAATACACTACACTAAACAGATTCAGAAGGATGTAGGTTGCAGTAGGTACTGGGAGATGAAGAAGCTTGCACAGGATAGAGTAGCATGGAGAGCTGCATCAAACCAGTCTCAGGACTGATATATATATGCGTGAACAACGTACTGTTCGAGAAGAGCAAACTCTCGAGCCTTACATCGTCCCCGCTAGATAGCAGAAGTGTGCACCCACTTCAGTTCTATTAAAAAAGGTGTCGGGAGAACAGACAGCGTTTTGTGTTCTACGTTTTGCGCAGTACAGGTCCGTAATTAACTGTTGAGCGTGAGCTTCGTACTAGGTACGGTGTGGATCCTGCCACGAAGAATTCCGAGAAACAGGTAATTTGTGTAAAGGCGAATCGCCGGGCCGTCCCCGAGTGTCTGACACAGACGTCACAAGGGGTCCGCAGAAATCCTTTCGCCATGCAGCAGCTCGACATCTCGACATGTCCCCGATGTCAGTCTGGCGTGTGGTGCGAGGCCATACAAAGTTCATCCTCTGCAAGCTCTTCGTGGAGGTGACAGACAACAACGTGTGAGGTTCCGTAATTTAAATCTTGGAAAGATGGAGGATGATTCTTCCACGCTTAGTATTTAGTGACGAGCCAACATCCCGTTTAAATGGGAAGGTGAACCGTCATAATGTGAGAATACGGGGTAGGGAAGAACCACATGAAGTTGTACAACATGAGAGGGACTCTCCATAATGTAGTGTTTCGCGCAGTTTCACGGGAAAAGGTGGATGGTCCATTTTTCTTTCTCGAGAACACTGTTACAGGAAGCACATATCTTGATATGCTCGAGAACTTTCTTTTCCCACAGTTGGAAACTGATTCGAAAGACTTCGCTTACCAACAGGGTGGGACACCGCCACACTCACATCTGGAAATGTGGGAATTTTTAAATCAGAGGATTACTGAACGATGGACCGGTCGCACTGGACCAAATGATTCAGCCTTGCATTATTGGTCTCCAGTTGTCACCGGACCTGACTGTACGTGATTATTTCTTGTGGGGGTTTATAAAATAGTCTCTGTGCCTCCTTTACCGACAACAAGCAATGAACTGAGACACCGCATAACAGCAGCTGTGGAAGCTGTAACTCGAGACATTCCCGCTGCAGTGTGGGAACCATCTGAATACCGCACTGACATACGCTGTGCATCTCAAGGAAGGCATATTGAACACCGATGGAAAGATATGAAAAAAACTTTTTCGTTCATAAAAAAATCAACATTCATTTATGTTTGTTAGTTTCAGAAATACAGAGGGGTCCAAAAAATGCATTCACTATTTAAAAGTCCATAACTTGCAAACTAATTCACGGATTTGTCTCATTTTCGGTTAAAGTGTAGCTTAAAGTCCAACTTAAAGATATCACTGTAGGTGTTCGAAATGGTCGCCATTAACATGCACACACAGACGATGCCGCCGAACTGCAGCTCGAACTACTGACTGCAACGTGTTCTGTGGGATATTTGCACACGAATGTACGATGGATTCTCGAAGTTCATCCAATGTGCGTGGCTATTGTCGATAAACGGCTTCCTTTAGTGTTCCCCACAGGTAAAAGTCCAGAGGAGTTAGGTCTGGGGAACGTGGTGGATACTCCACAGCACCTCTACGGCCTATCCATCCTCCTGGTAGATTTTCGTCGAGATACGCCTTAACATGATTCTGGTAGTGGGCTGGGGCACCATCTTGATGAAAGTAAACACTTCCGTAGGCAGGCAGGTAAAATGGATGCCTGAAGTTTCTGAAGGTACACCTCGCCGGTAACTGTGCCCAATCAATTACCAGTAAGACAAACCACACCACACATTTACTCCTAGCAAATTCACGGCTCTGTCTACACGGGCGTTCGGATTTTCGGCGGCCCAGTAGATGCAATTGTTGCGATTTACTGAACCACTGAGTTTGAACTGTGCCTCACCAGACGACACAATCATCTGTGCAAACTCTTCATCGCTGCGCGCCATGTTAGTAAATCCCTCGCAGTACTCCATTCTACGATCTGGGTCGCCCTCGTTCATTGCGTGTAGCATTCGTGGGATGTGGCACTTGCACTTTGCTGCTGCCTCGAATGCGACGAATCCTTAAACGTGTCAGTGGCTCTGTTTGATACTCATTTCGCCATTGCCGTTGAACCTCATTAATGTTTTCGTACTTAAAATTCCACTTCAAAACTGACTTCCTCTCATCGAATGTAAGCCTTGCGCCAGCCATGTTTACTGGAGTAACTAGGAGCAACTGAGAACAAGACACTGACCATCTGGCGACTATCAAAAAAATGGCTCTGAGCACTATGGGACTCAACTGCTGTGGTCATAAGTCCCCTAGAACTTAGAACTACTTAAACCTAACTAACCTAAGGACAGCACACAACACCCAGCCATCACGAGGCAGAGAAAATCCCTGACCCCGCCGGGAATCGAACCCGGGAACCCGGGCGTGGGAAGCGAGAGGCGACTATCATCTGACAAAACAAAACAACCCAATACAACGATTGTGTGGCGATTGCAGGAAGTACAAACTGTTACACTGCCGACGATAAGACAACTCCGTCAATTAATTTGCGAGTTGCGGACTTTTCAACAGTGGATACATTTTTTTTTGACCCCTCTGTATACTCGTGTCAAGTCGGGTGGTTGTTTTTGATACACCCAGTATGATTGCGTGGTGTAATGAACCATATCGGTAAAACTTTTTACTAGTCGTGTAGTTTCGCCGTGGATTGTGCAAGCATCCTCAGCAGCGTTCCTGCGAAGTTGCCGGTAGCTACAATCGAGGCTGACCGCACTACACAGCGAGCAAGTCGTGGTATTATGAAACCGAATGTCGTGACACACCGGGTGCGAACTGTACCAAACACATTCGCCTGGATACACTGTCTCATTGCCTCTGAAGATGACGTCTGCCTTGAGCGCCGAAACGTTGCGGGTCAAAGTGCGCTACCCGCATAATCCTGGCGCGGACTGCAGGCGCCTTACCTTCCCTGGCGCTGCCTCTGACACCAGACGTGACCAGCCAGCCACAGGGGTCTGCGAGGACCAGTCGCAATTTCCACTCACCCCGGACTGCCGACAAAAACTTGTAGCGCCGCGCTGTGGTCGCCGCAACCACACAATTACACAGCACTGCCAGTTCCACGACTTGTGCAAATTACCAGTTTCGCTCTCGGGACGAGCGTAAGGAATAAAATCCGGGCATTCTGGAACTCGGACATAATGCCGAGCGCCTTGCGCAATACACAACCCACACGCATTTCATTCCACTGCCTACTGTGTCGCCATGGTATTTGTGTGCTCTGTTATAACAATTTTTACTGGTGAAGGAGTGAAAGAACATATACCAATTAGCCATAGCAATGGCACAAAACTTTTTTCGTTTTTAAATAAACATTTTTTTAAAAACCGGAGTAATTTCTATTCGTAAGATTTTTACTGGTTTGAAATACTGCATTATTATGGAAATGGAACAGGAGGTAGAACAAGATGAAATGGGAGATATGGTATTGCGTGAAGAATTTGACAGAGCACTGAAAGACCTAAGTCGATACAAGCCCCGGCAGTAGACAACATTCGATTAGAACTAGTGATAGCCTTGAGAGAGCCAGTCCTGAAAAAACTCTACCATCTGGTGAGCAAGATATATGAGACAGGCGAAATACCCTCAGACATCAAGAAGAATATAATAATTCCAATCCCAAAGACAGCAGGTGTTGACAGATTGAAAATTACCGAACTGTCAGTTTAATAAGTCACGGCTGCAAAATACTAACGCGAATTCTTTACAGACGAATGGAAAAACTAGTAGAAGCCGACCTAGGGGAAGATCAGTTTGGATTCCATAGAAATATTGGAACACGTGAGGCAATACTGACGCTACAACTTATCTTAGAAGCTACATGAAGGAAAGGCAAACCTACGTGTCTATCATTTGTAGACTTAGAGAAAGCTTTTGACAATGTTGACTGGAATACTCTCTTTCAAATTCTAAAGGTGGCATGGGTAAAATACAGGAAACGAAAGGTTATTTTGCAATTTGTACAGAAAACAGATGGCAGATATAAGAGTCGAGGGACATGAAAGGGAAGCAGTGGTTGGGAAGGGAGTGAGACAGGGTTGCAGCCTAACCCCGATGTTGATCAATCTGTATATTGAGCAAGGGGTAAAGGAAACAAAAATTTGGAGTAGGTATTAAAATACATGGAGAAGAAATACAAACTTTGAAGTTTGCCGATGACATTGTAATTCTGTCAGAGACAGCAAAGGACCTGGAAGAGCAGTTGAATGGAATGGACAGTGTCTTGAAAGGAGGGTGTAAGATGAACATCAACAAAAGCAAAACGAGGAAAATGGAATGTAGTCGAATTAAGTCGGGTGATGCTGCGGGAATTAGATTAGGAAATGAGACACTTCAAGTAGTAAAGGAGTTTTGCTATTTGGGGAGCAAAATAACTGATGACGGTCGAAGTAGAGAGGATATAAAATGTAGACCGGCAATGGCAAGGAGAGCGTTTCTGAAGAAGAGAAATTTGTTATCATCGAGTATAGATTTAAGTGTCAGGAAGTCGTCTCTGAAAGTATTTGTATGGAACTGAAACGTAAACGATAAATAGTTTGGACAAGAAGAGAATAGAAGCTTTCGAAATGTGGTGTTACAGAAGAGTGCTAGAGATTAGATGGGTAGACCACGCAACTAATGAGGAGGTATTGAATAGGATTGGGGAGAAGAGAAGTTTGTGGCACAACGATCGTTGTTGTTGGGTCTTCAGTCCTGAGACTGGTTTGATGCAGCTCTCCATGCTACTCTATCCTGTGCAAGCTTCTTCATCTCCCAGTATCTACCGCAACCTACATCCTTCTGAATCTGTTTGGTGTATTCATCTCTTGGTCTCCCTCTACGATTTTTACCCTCCACGCTGACGTCCCAATACCAGATTTGTGATCCCTTGATGCCTCAGAACATGTCCAACCAACCGATCCCTCCTTCTGGTCAAGTTGTGCCACAAACGTCTCCCCAATCCTATCCTATACCTCCTCATTAGTTATATGATTTATCCTTCTGATCTTCAGCATTCTTCTGTAGCACCACATTTCGAAAGCTTCTATTCTCTTCTTGTCCAAACTATTTATCGTTTACGTTTCAGTTCCATACAAATACTTTCAGAGACGAGTTCCTGACACTTAAATCTATACTCGATGATAACAAATTTCTCTTCTTCAGAAACGCTCTCCTTGCCATTGCCGGTCTACATTTTATATCCTCTCTACTTCGACCGTCATCAGTTATTTTGCTCCCCAAATAGCAAAACTCGTTTACTACTTTAAGTGTCTCATTTCCTAATCTAATTCCCGCAGCATCACCCGACTTAATTCGACTACATTCCATTTTCCTCGTTTTGCTTTTGTTGATGTTCATCTTACACCCTCCTTTCAAGACACTGTCCATTCCATTCAACTGCTCTTCCAGGTCCTTTGCTGTCTCTGACAGAATTACAATGTCATCGGCAAACCTCAAAGTTTGTATTTCTTCTCCATGTATTTTAATACCTACTCCGAATTTTTGTTTCCTTTACCCCTTGGTCAATATACAGATTGATCAACATCGGGGTTAGGCTACAACCCTGTCTCACTCCCTTCCCAACCACTGCTTCCCTTTCATGCCCCTCGACTCTTATAACTGCCATCTGTTTTCTGTACAAATTGCAAAATAACCTTTCGCTCCCTGTATTTTACCCCTGCCACCTTCAGAATTTGAAAGAGAGTATTCCAGGCAACATTGTCAAAAGCTTTCTCCAAGTCTACAAATGCTAGACACGTAGGTTTGCCTTTCGTTAATCTAACTTCTAAGATAAGTCGTAAGGTCAGTATTGTCTCACGTGTTCCAACTTTTCTACGGAATGCAAACTGATCTTCCTCGAGGTCGGCTGCGCCCCGGTTTTCCATTCGTCTGTAAAGAATTCGTGTTAGTATTTTGCAGCAGTGGCTTATTAAACTGATTAAAAAACGATTAAAAAGAAAAATTGACGGCTACAGATAGGAATGGCTGGGCTAGCGGTAGACACGGCGGAGTCTGCAGCAGGATATGTATAGAGGCGGGCTGAGGGGCAGTAAGTTGGCAGTGGCGGCAGAGAGAGAGAGAGAGAGAGAGAGAGAGAGAGAGAGAGAGAGAGAGAGAGAGTGAGAGAGAGAGAGAGAGTGAGAGAGAGAGGGGGGGGGGGGCGGCCACGCCCAGAAATCTGAGAAACTGGGTCCGCCGACGAGGGTCCTTGCCTCGCTGCCCGCTCGCTGGTCACTCCATATACAGCAGGGGCCTGCTGTGGCGAGGTAGGTGGCCGCTAGTCACTGGTGGTTCGCTCAGCCACGAAGAGGACCGCGCCTGCCCCTCATCGCAGATTTTCTCCACACATACGGTATACGCAGGGCTCGGCCAGAAACGAAACTGGCGGGAATGGGGAGCTGCAGATGCCCAAGCGTGTAAATTCTCTATCACCTCGACAGAGTACCGAACATAGCTATAGATTTACACAACGCTGCAGTTACAAGAGCTCAGCGACGTGCAAGGGAGCAAGTGAAGGGGAGAGGCAAAATAATGTCGCGGTGGTAACATTGAATAAAGTGTTCCCGGGTTTCCAACCGCATCAGTTGCTTGAAACTACGCAAGCTTTCGGCCAAGCACTCCTTGGCCATAGTCAAGTGTTATGACTGCCAGTGGGCTGTTGGTGCGCCCTTGTATACGCTAGCTGCCGGCTGTGACGTCACTGGTGCCCGTGACATTGCCATATACGGGCGTGTTTTGAGTCTGCGTTCGATGTGCCCTCTTCAACCGCGCGATCGCTGGATCCCACGCAGCGCTGAGCTGCAAGCCACCGCCCCTATTCAGGTTGCTTGCCGTAATGGGAAAGCCCGTTCGCTCCAGCTGTTGCAAACCTCTTCATGGAGAATTTTGAGGATATTGCCATAAATATTGCGCCATTCAAGCCGAAGTGTTTCTTTCGATACGTTGACGACACGTTCGTCATTTGGCCACACGGACGCGAGAAACTAGACGAGTTTTTGGAACACCTCAATGCCATCAACAGTAATGGTTCAAATGGCTCTGAGCACTATGGGACTTAATATCTGTGGTCATCACTTAGAACTTCTTAAACCTAACTAAGCTGAGGACATCACACACATCCATGCCTGAGGCCGGATTCGAACCCGCGACCGTAGCAGCAGCGCGGTTCCAGAGTGTAGCGCCTAGAACCGCTCGGCCACACCGGCCGGCCTCAACATTAATATCCAGTTCACCATGGAGGTGGAAAAAGATAATGCATTGCACTTCTTCGACGTCCTTGTCCACCGTAAACAAAATGAGTGCCGTGGCCACAGCATCTACAGAAAACCCACCCACACAGACAAACCTGTACCTGCACGCCACCAGCCATCATCATCCAGCACAGAAGCGCACAGTATTACAAACATTGGTGCGTCGTGCAAGAGTAATATCAGACGACAATAACCTGCCCCACGAACTGAGCCGCCTACGCAAGGCCCATCAGATGAAAGAAGTGATTTCTGGGAAATACCAGAAAAAGACCACCGACGAAGAGCAAGAAAAGAAACTTGCCATTGTGCCTGTTGAAAAGACACAAGATCAAATGCTGTAGTATACAGAGACGTTGCAGCATTAGAAAATTGCAGCGAAATGCAGGAAGATCTGCAGGGGATAGGCACTTGCTGCAGGGGGTGGCAACTGACCCTGAACATACACAAATGTAATGTATTGCGAAAACATGGAAAGAAGGATCCTTTATTGTATGGTTATATGGTAACGGAACAAACACTGGTAGCAGTTACTTCTGTAAAATATCTGGTTGTATGCGTACGGAACCATTTGAAGTGGAATGATGATATAAAATTAATTGTTGGTAAGGCGTGTGCCAGGTTGAGATTCATTGGGAGAGTCCTTACAAGGGAACCTCCCCATCGCACCCCCCTCAGATTTAGTTATAAGTTGGCACAGTGGATAGCCCTTGAAAAACTGAACACAGATCAATTGAGAAAACAGGAAGAAGTTGTGTGGAAGTGAGAAAAAATAAGCAAAATATACAAACTGAGTAGTTCATGGGAAGATAGGTAACATCAAGGACGCTGGGACAGCAGGAGCTCCGTGGTCTCGTGGTAACGTGAGCAGCTGCGGAACGAAAGGTCCTTGGTTCAAGTCTTCAATCGAGTGAAAATTTTAATTTTTTATTTCCAGTTTATGTGACAAACTTATGTTTTCATCACTTTTTTGGGAGTAATTATCACATCCACAAGAAAACCTAAATCGGGCAAGGTAGAAGAGTCTTTTTACCCATTCGCCAAGTGTACAAGGTAGTTGGGTCGACAACATATTCCTGTCATATGACGCACTTGCCGTCACCAGTGTCGTATAGAATATATCAGACGTGTTTTCCTGTGGAGGAATCGGTTGACCTATGACCTTGCGATCAAATGTTTTCCGTTCCCATTGGAGAGGCACGTCCTTTCGTCTACTAATCGCACGGTTTTGCGATGCGGTCGCAAAACACAGACACTAAACTTATTACAGTGAAGAGAGACGTCAATGAACGAACGGACAGATAATAACTATGCAAAAATAAAGAAAGTAAAATTTTCACTTGTGGGAAGACTTGAACCAAGGACCTCTGACCTCTTCATCTGCAGCTGCTCACGCTACCACGAGACCACGGCGCTCCTGAACCCACGAACTCCGTAACGTTGCATATGTGACCCATGGACTACTCAGTTTGTATATTTTGCTTATTTTTTCACAGTTCCACACAACTTCTTCCTGTTTTCTCAATTGATCTGTGTTCGGTTTATCAAGGCCTATCCACTGTGCCAAGTTATAACTAAATCTGAGGGGGGTGCGATGGGGAGGTTCCCTTGTTAGAAAATGTAATCCATCAACAAAGGAGGTGGACTACAAAACATTCGTACGACCTATACTTGAGTATTGCACATCATTGTGGGATCCATACCAGGTCGGGTTGACGGAGGAGATACAGAAGATCCAAAGAAGAGCGGCGCGTTTCGTCACAGGGTTATCTGGTAAGCGTGATAGCGTTGCGGGGATGTTTAGCGAACTCGAGTGGCAGACTCTGCAAGAGAGGCGCTCTGCATCGCGGTGTAGTTTCTGTCCAGGTTTCGAGAGGGTGAGTTTCTGGATGAGGTATCGAATATATTGCTTCCCCCTACTTATACCTCCCGAGGAGCCAAGAATGTAAAATCAGAGAGATTCGAGCGCTCACGGAGGCTTTCCGGCAGTCGTTCTTCCGGCGAACCGTACGCGACTGGAACAGCAAAGGGAGGTAATAACAGTGGCACGTAAAGTGCCCTCCGCCACACACCGTTGGGTGGCTTGCGGAGTATAGCTGTAGATGTATCCTCCTGACACCACGTTTCACGCTCCTTTGCGTTCGTTGTCATCTCTAATGGTTTCGGTATAGCAGCTCGTCCATGAATATTCGCCTTGTGGAGTTCTCGGCGGACAGTGTCTATAGATACGGAGTCTCGAAGATGGCTATTCAGCACTCCGGTCACTTTAGCCGCCGTAGTTTTGTGTTGTTTCGACACAATTCGTGTTAGCTTAAGACGATATCTGTCATTTATTTCTGATTTCCGTCCACCATTACTCTTACACGATGATGTCTTCCCATGTTTTGTGTAGGCTGTTGTCTGTTGGAACAGCTGCTGGCTGTCTTTGTTACCGATGCTCCAGCTAATTGGGCCCCTACAATATGTCCTCTTTGCAGCCGGCCGGGGTGACCGAGCGGTTATAGCCGCTACAGTCTGAACTGCGCGACCGCTAAGGTCGCAGGTTCGAATCCTGCCTCGGGCATGGATATCTGTGATGTCTTTACGTTAGCTAGGTTTAAGTAGTTTTATGTCTAGGGGACTGATGACCTCAGAAGTTAAATGCCACAGTGCTCAGAGCCATTTGGACCATTTTCTTCCTCTTTGCAACTCTTGTTAGGTATTTGATTGCACGTCGACCTCGGCCTCTGAACGCAAATACGGAGTCTGCACTAGTGGTAAACAACGTGCAGCGATGCCCAGTCTGTACTGAAGACGCACAGTGCATTGCGACACCTGCCTTACCTGCACTGTTGACCGTCAGACACAACCATCCTATTACTACCCACGGCCACATTGTTTTGCCTGTACAGGGAGTCGAAGGTCAGCAGCAGAATCGCTGAATACGGCTTGTCTGAAGACGATACATCGATACTGTAATCCGCTCATCGTAAGAAAAAACCTGATGTAAACAAACACAAACGCGATGATTGGTCAGAAGCCTTAGCACACGTACTCTGCTGTTACGCTCTTGGAACGAGGTCCTACTTATGTATATCTTATTACGAAATTACGCTAAATAAAACTTCTAGATATTTAAATGCAGTAACAGCCATCAACGGCTTTCTTAAGTACACTTAAGCTGCGTAGTTTTCATCGAAAAATTATCACTTTATGATCAAATCTACAGCGAGGCCCTAGATTTGATCAAATTTATTTGACGACAGACCAAATTTGACAAAGTGGCCTATTACACCATCGAACTTTAAATGGCTCTAAGCACTATGGGACTTAACTTCTGAGGTCATCAGTGACCTAGAACTTAGAACTACTTAAACCTAACTAACCTAAGGACATCACACACATCCGTGCCCGAGGCAGGATGCGGAACCTGCGACCGTAGCAGCAGCGCGGTTCCGGACTGAAGCGCCTAGAACCGCTCGGCCACAACAGCCGGCAAACTTCCTTAACTTAAATATTTGATATATCAACTTTAATAAAGAAATCTCATACTGTAATACCGGCCTAAGATATGCTTGTATTTTACAGCTGTCTTGTTTTGATGTAAGCATGATGTTTGGTTTGAGTGGGCACTCAACTCCGCGGTCATCAGCGCCCGTACGAAGTCCCAACTTTCTCGCAGTTCAATTTCTTACACAGTCTGTAAGGGGTCCGTAGGCCCTTACTATAAGTTTTGCGACAGCACAGGTCGACAGGACAGACAATCGATAGTGTGTGTCGGGTTGCGAGAGCGAGTGTTGAGACAGTGTGTGGTACGCGCTGCGGGCCGAGCCGGCTGGAGGTCTGTTGCTGGAATGCAAGACCGTACCGACAAAGGGGGTGGCCATCGCCGTGGTTTAACCCCTTTGTGTTAGAAATATACGGGAAAGTGGAAAAGTACAGTTACTAGTGTGATTCAGTGATATTTTTGTGCCGATATTTGTAATTACGCGTCTACCGCGCCGGCATTATTTGGATTGCAGTGTTGGATTGAAGTGTTGGATTGTAGTGTTGGATTACAATGATTGAAATTGCGTGTGACGATAATGATTAACGAAAGGGCCTATGCTGAGATTAGTCGTTATTAATTCTGTACGACGAAGGCAGTGGCTGTCTCCTTATTTTGGTGTTTTTGTGATGAATATAGGTCGTTGATTAATGAAGCTGTGTTGTTGTTGTTCTTGCCACCAGACATTTTATTATTACAGCATTCGAGAAGGACAAAATGGAATGTAACAACTCCGTAGCAGTCCAATCCGATTGCCAGCCCCATTAGGTACACGGTCACATTAGTTATTATCTATTTGGGCTGCTATCAGATCCCGATCGAGCGGGATAAGTCAGTAAGATCAAACCGGAGTGTTACAAGTCCAAGCCAGCCACTGTCACGAATGATGATGATGAAATGCTGAGGACAACATAAACACACAGAGTCCCCGAACAGAGAAAATCCCCAACGCGGACGAGAATCGAACCCGGCACCCCGTGATCCAGAGGCAGCAACGCTAGCCACTACACCACGAGTCGCGGACTTTAGCATAAGGAGCCTGTCCCCAAATTCTCAAAACGTCATTCTGAACACCCTGCTACGTGAGGACAGAACAGTTCGTCGGCCGTGACCTCGATGGAGGAAACACGCCAGCATTTGCCTAAAATGACTCGGCAAAACCCAGAAAACCGAAATCAGCGTGTAGCCAGAGAGAGCGAACTCCATCCTCCCGACTACGAGGTCGGCACCGCCTCGTTATGCAGCCCTGTAGCTCCCTTTGGCGGCGAAAGATCCGGCAGCAAAGTGGAGCTGCAGCGATGACTAGGAGCCGTCTCCCGGCGCGCTGTCCGCCTCCTCTAACTCTGGAGAGCCGACTGCAGCGCGCGCTCGCGCCAGACAGGGCGACGCGGCCTTGCACTGGCGCGAACCCCACGACTGCAGCGCAGGTGCAAAAAACGGCGCTGTTGGCCAACCGGGCCCGGCTGGCCGCTCCACACTGGACGCTGGAGCTGGAGAAAAACTCGGCCAGCCGCCAGTAATGCGGGCCACACGTTTCGTAAGCAGCCGACACCGCTCCAGGGCCGAAGACATAGGCCAATTGAATCCCTACCAAGTGCAAAGTCAGCTACATGGCGCGTGGGCCACCTGCAACCTCCCGAAATCATGTCGGCAACTGAAGGGGACACCATATCGCTCGCGACACAGGACGATTTTTTTTTTCCAACATGTACGAAATCTAAGAGGATTGATCGGTGAGGAATACGGAACAAGAAGGTCTAATGGACTTAATTCCGGAAGTGCATCATTTCCACGCTGGAGACCATTTATTCCGTCATACTTTGCTAGCGACACTGCGGTGTAATTCGCGCTGTAATACCTACATAAATGATGTTCTGGATAGGGTGGATAGCAATGTGCGGCTGTTTGCTGATGATGCTGTGGTCTACGGGAAGGTGTCGTCGTTGAGTGACTGTAGGAGGATACAAGATGACTTGGACAGGATTTGTGATTGGTGTAAAGAATGGCAGCTAACTCTAAATATAGATAAATGTAAATTAATAAATGTTTGAATACTCCATTAGCAATGTAGCGCTTGACACAGTCACGGCGATTAAATATTTGGGCATAACATTGAAGAGCGACATGAAGTGCGACAAGCACGTAATGGCAGTTGTGGGGAAGGCGTATAGCCGTCTTCGGTTCATTGGTAGGGTTTTGGGAAGATGTGGTTCATTTGTAAAGGAGACCGCTTATAAAACACTTATACGACCTACTCTTGAGTACTGCTCGAGCGTTTGGGATCCCTGTCACGTCGGATTGAGGGAGGACATGGAAGCAATTCAGAGGCGGGCTGCTACATTTGTTCCTGGTAGGTTTGATCATCACGCGAGTGTTACGGAAGTGCTTCAGGAACTCGGGTTTCGTGAATCGCTACTGAGGAAATTTAGAGAACCAGCATTTGAGGCTGAGTGCAGTACAATTTTACTGCCGCCAACTTACATTTCGCGGAAAGACTACAAAGATAAAGAGAGATTAGGGCTCGTACAGAGGCATATAGGCAGTCATTTTTCCCTCGTTCTGTTTGGAACGGGGAGAGATGTTAGTTGTGGTACGAGGTACACTCCGCCACGCACCGTATGGTGGATTCCGGAGTATGTACGTAAATGTAGATGTAGATCCAACGACAGCTACAGTATCTGCTGAAAATGGTTTAAACTTGGCTCAACGCATGCGTGTACGCGCTGTATTATGTTCTGTCTCACATGTTGGAATCGGCCAGGCTGCATACGAACAGCATCAAACGCACCACGAATACGCTTTCCAGTGTCTCCATATCTGGAACGGGCTCTGCACACACGATACTTCTGAAACGGCCCCATAACCAGGAATCGCACGGGTTGAGATATGGTGAACGGGCAGGCCACGCAACTGGACCCCCTCGACCGATCCATCGCCCAGGGAAGACACGACTTAGCTGCGTCCCGCGAAGTGGTCTGAAGCTCCATAAGCCTTCGAATCATCAGTGGCGCTTCTTCCAGCAGGGAAGGCAACGTCACCAGCAAGAAACGCCAATAGTTCCGCCCTGTTAGGCGACGTGGAAGGAAGACTGGTCCCAAAATACGGTCGCCAATTTTCCCGGCCCACACATCCTGGTTGCACCGATGCTGATCATTCGCTGTCACCATACTATCAGGGTTCTGCATAATATCCCATACATGCCTCATGAAAGATGATGATACCATTCCGCGTGAATGTGGCCTCATCTGTAAATAGGATGGATGAGACAAATCCCGGAATCGTGGTTGCCTGATGAAGAAACCAGTGACAGGACTGCTCTGGACGTGGAAAGTCCGTCACCTGTACGCCCTGCAACACTGTATCACAACGCTGTATCACATCCACTACGAGGTGAGTCAACAAGAGAAGTGCATCTGACACAACATTACCAGTTGTTATGGCAGGATAAGGCGCTGACATGAGGTATGAGGAACAGTATCACCCTCTAGGAGGACGTCATGCTTACTGTCTGCGTGGTACAGCGTGTGTTAGACCACAGCCTCTGTAACAAAGTATGACTTAATAGTTAGTCTCTAGCATGAAAACCATTCATTTCCAGATATAAATTCATTAGACCTTTTTTGTTCCGTATCCTCTCATCGATCAGTCCCTAGAGTTTGTACAGGGTGGAAAAAATCATCCCCTTTAGTTCCAAGGTTCATGTAACACCTGCCACCTCTAGAACCTGACAACCATCGATGGAACGTTCCTTCCAGACTAAAGGCCGGTCGGACACAGTTGTCTACGCTACTGTACTCTGTGCAAGCCTCTTCATCTCTACTGCAACCTACATCCCATTTGAGCCTGTTCGCTGTATTCATCTCTTGGTCTCCCTCTACCATTTTCACCCCCCCCCCCCCCCTTCCCTCCACTAGCACATTCACAAATCCTTGATGGCTCGCTACGTGTCCTATCAACCGATCCCCTATTTTAGTCAAGCAGTGCCATAAATTTCTTCTCTCCCAGTTTGATTCGGTAACTCTTCATTAGCCGCTGGAGCTACGCACCCAACCTCCAGCATTCCTCTGCAGCACTTCACTTTAACATCGGCTGTTCTCTTTTTGCCTGAACTGCCTCTATTCCACGGTTCATTCCATACATTCTTACACTTCACTTCATAAAGGTATCTTCAGAAGGAACTTCCGAAAACTCAGATTTATATTCGACGTTTCTTGCTATTTCCAGTCTCAATTTTATATCTCCTCTACCTCGGCCATTATCTTATTTTGTGCGTTAATAAGGAAACTCACCTTCTTTTAGTGTGATTTCCTAATTTCATACCGAGCGAGGTAGCGCAGTGGCTAGCACACTGGACTCGCATTCGGGAGGACGACGGTTCAGTCCCGCGTCCCACCATCCTGATTTAGGTTTTCCGTGATTTCCCTAAATTACTCCCGGCAAATGCCGGGATGGTTCCTTTGAAAGGGCACGGCCGACTTCCTTCCGCTTTCTTCCCCAATCCGATGAGACCGATGACCTCGCTGTCTGGTCTGCTCCCCCCAAAAACCACCACCACCTAATTTCATTACGTAAGTATTGCCTGATTCAATGCTTTTGTTCGTGTTCATCTTTATCCTCCTTTCAATCACCACCATCACCATCCAGTGTTCTGTCCTAGGGCAGGTCTTTGCAATAGCTCTCCAAGCAATCCTGTCATTTCCTACCACCTTTGTTTTCTCAATACTGTTTCCTATCCTTATGTCTTCTTCTTCTTCTTCTTCCATTCACCATTCATTCCATAGCATCTATAAGTAAACAATCTCTTCTCATCCAGTGTTCAAGTCAATTGTCTTTAGTCTTCCTGACCTCCTCTAAAATTTCTGTTTTCTCCTCAACACCTCATTTCTCACTTTATCTATCCCTTTTATCACTTCCACCCTTCTCCGAATCCACGTCTCAAATGCGTCTATTCTTCTTTCTTCCTCTTTAGCCAGTATTCATGTCTCAGCTCTGTATAATGCACACACCATAAAAAGCACTTCGCCAGTATCTTTTTCAGGTGCACCCATATAGAAGCCTCCTCGTATTATTAAATGTATCCTTGCCAATTGCTATACCTGTTTTCACCACCTCATTATATCACGTCGTCTATAATTATGCTTTCCAGATATCTCAAAGCACTAACTTGACCTATATTTTCCTGAGTAACTTAATAGTTTTTCTTACATTTCCTGCACTTCTCACCGTACATCATCTCTTTTTCTTATTAATTCTCATTCGGAATTCCTCACAGATCTTATATACGTCTTTTAACATTCCAGTCATATTTCTATTGCTCTGTGCCATTAACACCGTATCATCCGCAAATCAAATACACTATCAGCCCACCACTAACCTGCACTACTGCGTTTTATTTCAAGGATTTCTGAATGATCTGCTCGAAATATATGTTAAACAGTACTGGCGTGAGACAGCAGTCTTGTCTCACTACCAACTGTGCTTTCCTCTGTCAACTCATTCCTAAGCCCTTGAAAGGGCTGGCCATTCCCTTCAACCGCTCTTCCAAGCCTTTTTGCTTTCTCTGACAGAATTACATTGTCATCGGCAAACCTCGAAGTTTTCATTTGTTCTCCTTGAACTTCAATTCCTTCTATAAAGTCTTTAATAGTTTCCTTTACTGGCTGCCCGATATACAGACTGAATAACATAGGGGATAGGCTACAACCTGGACTAACTCCCTTTTCTGCCACTGCTTCGCTTTCGTGTCTCCAGACATGCAAACTACTTTCTGCCCAAGTTGTAGATAATGTTTCGCTCTGTGATCTTCATGATTTCACAGCGAATTGCAGCCGACATTGTAACGATCTTTTTTTATTCTACCCTCATTTTCGTAACAATGCCGTTTTTACTATGCAACTATGTTCTGTGCAGCGAATTTGAGCATTTCGCCCATTTGATTTTCAAGTCAGACGTGACGTCCTCAAACTTCAATTTTGACGAGTAATACCTGGAACTGTAGCATGTGATCGTGCAGTGACTTATTCGCACACGCTGTAGGAAATTTGTGACAGGTAAATAAGTGTGGGCTGGTGCTCGCTGGACGTACAGTGTCCGTCTGGTGTTGGTAGGCGGCGGGGCGCTGTCTGGAGCCAGTAGCCTGGAGTCCGGTGCTCCAGATCCACGGGGCCAAGGACACCTGCCTCCGCTTCCAGCCTCTCTGCGTGTCTGCGCGAGGCCGCCTCCAATCAGTGTCACCGCCCCCCCCCCCCCACACCTCTCAAACTCTCAACCTGTTTACCATACCATACGGAGTCAACTACAGTTAACGAATCCCTCAGCTCGTGGCGCTCTTGTGTTACTTTGGCCAGAAAACGCCCCATTTGGATCACTGTCTTGCCGACACTTTCGCGCCTTCCTTTTTTTTACCTATACTTCTTTTAATTACAATCAGCTGTGACATTGCAGTTGTCTACAAAATAACCAGTTTTCGGGTTACGTCACGTTTACTTTATTCCAACACTTATTGTCCCGCCTCGATCCGGCACCATGCCTCCATCATCAGGTCCTTAAAGGTCTTTACAGTTCAGCTGTCAATTACGGATGGCTATGAAATGAGAAAGGCTACTTTTTCCTTCTGTACCGCTGTGTTTATTCTCCGAAGCATTCATGTTGTAATATTCATCTGGCACTAGCCCCTAAGAATCAACACAATACCGACTATGCACACTTTCTCAAACAAATGCTTACTACATTATGCGATCAAAAGTATCTGGACACGTGGCTGAAAATGACTTACAAGTTCGTGGCGCCCTCCATTGGTAATGCTGGAATTCAATATCTTGTTGGCCCACATTTAGCCTTGTTGACAGCTTCCACTCTCGCAGGCATACGTTCAGACAGGTGCTGCAAGGTTTTTTGGGGAATGGCAGCCCATTCTTCACGGAGTGCTGAACTGAGGAGAGGTATCGATGTCGGTCGGCGAGGCCTGGCACGACGATGGCGTTCCAAAAAATCCCAAAGGTGTTCTGTAGGATTCAGATCAGAACTCTGTGGAGGGGACGTTATTGTGTAACCACTCCGCCACAGGCCGTGCATTATGAAGAGGTGCTTGATCACGTAGAAAGATTCAGTCGCTATCCCCGACTTGTTCTTGAACAGTGGCATAACAGAAGGTGCTTAAAACATAAATGTAGACCTGTGCTGTGATAGTGCCACGCAAAACAACAAGGGGTGCAAGCCCCATCCATGAAAAACACGACCACACCATAACACCACCGCCTCCGAATTTTACAGTTGCCACTATAGACGCTGGCAAATGGTTCAGATGGCTCTGAGCACTATGGGACTTAACTTCTAAGGTCATCAGTCCCCTAGAACTTAGAACTACTTAAACCTAACCAACCTAACGAGATCACACACGTCCATGCCCGAGGCAGGATTCGAACCTGCGACCGTAGCAGCAGCGCGGTTGAGGACTGAAGCGCCTAGAAAAAATGTTCAAATGTGTGTGAAATCTTATGGGACTTAACTGCTAAGATCATCAGTCCCTAAGCTTACACACTACTTGACCTAAATTATCCTAAGGACAAACAGACACACCCATGCCCGAGGGAGGACTCGAACCTCCGCCAGGACCAGCCGCACAGTCCATGACTGCAGCGCCTAAGACCGCTCGGCTAAACGCGCGCGGGAAGCGCCTAGAACCACTCGGCCACAGCGGCCGGCGCCTGAGTTGACATGTATTTTACAGGCCTGGAGGAAACTAATTTTCGAGGTGGGATCAAGGCACTGGAACATCGTTGGACAAAGCGCATTAATCTACAAGGAGACTACATTGAAAAATAAGAAGTTTTTGTGTATTCTGTTCCGAGAACTTTTCAAACCACCCTCGCACAAGGACGCTCCAACTATGTGCAGGCGGCGGGGGTACGGGCACGCTTAGACAAATGCATCGCCGGCCGGAGTGGCCGTGCGGTTCTCGGCGCTACAGTCTGGAACCGCGCGACGGCTACGGTCGCAGGCTCGAATCCTGCCTCGGGCATGGATGTGTGTGATATCCTTAGGTTAGTTAGGTTTCAGTAGTTCTAAGTTCTAGGGGACTCATGACCTTAGAAGTTACGTGCCATAGTGCTCAAGACGTCAGAAATTAAGTGCCATAGTGCTCAGAGCCATTTGAACAAATGCATCCTTGTACGTACTTGTGAAGCTGGCAATAACGTGCGTGCCAGCGTTAATAGACGGCGACTGAGCGGTTAAGCAGCAGGCGAGCTCCGTCGATGAGGCTGCCACGCCAAGAGGCGTCACCGTCTCAACGGTAGTGGCGCCTGCGAGCTATGCCAAGTAGGTGTGTGTGTGTGTGTGTGTGTGTGTTTTAATCCAACTGCCTGCAACTGCATACGCAGATCGAAACGACAGTCGCGGATTTCGTGGCCTCGGGGTAAAGTGTGCCGCAACAACTATGGAGCTGTAATGAGATTCTAGAGAGTACCGCCGCGTGTGGTGAAAAGACGGCCTGGCAGACGTTGCTGGCACGTCGGCCACAGTGCTGGAGAGCTGAGCTACTGGCCTGGACTGCCAGCCTGGAAGAAGCTATACCTGCCGGTTGCCAAACCTCATTCGACAGGCAGGAGGACCAGGCGTTGGGACACTGGTGAAACTCTTGATGTGTGTGTGTGTGTGTGTGTGTGTGTGTGTGTGTGTGTGGTCAACTGGGGCCGGGCGCGAAAGTCTGTCCTGGCCGCCGTGTTGCCCCGTTTGACCACTGTCACCGCCCCAGCCTCCCGGCTGTTCGCTGACCTCACGTGGACTCAGCTCCTGACACGGTCGCCAACCTACGAAAGGCACCCGTAAACGACCAAACAATCTGTCAAACTCAACTACACTTGGCAAATATTTCCACTTTGTACCTTGTAATGACTACAGAATACGAACTAACGAGGGAACTTCCCCATCGCACCCCCCCCTCAGATTTAGTTATAAGTGGGCACAGTGGATAGGCCTTGAAAAACTGAACACAGATCAATCGAGAAAACAGGAAGACGTTGCGTGGAACTATGAAAAAAATAAGCAAAATATACAAACTGAGAAGGCCATGCGCAAGATAGGCAACATCAAGGATATTATGAGCTAAGGAGTGCTGTGGTCCCGTGGTTAGCGTGAGCAGCTGCGGAACGAGAGGTCCTTGGTTCGAGTCCTCCCTCGAGTGAAAATTTTACTTTCTTTATTTTCGCAAAGTTACGATCTTCCCGTTCATTCATTGACGTCTCTATTCACTGTAATAAGTTTAGTGTGTGTATTTTGCGACCGCACCGCAAAACCGTGCGATTAGTAGACGAAAGGACGTGCCTCTCCAATGGGAACCGAAAGCATTCGGTCGCAAGGTCATAGGTCAACCGATTCCTCCACAGGAAAACACGTCTGATATATTGTATACGACACTGGTGACGGCATGTGCGTCACACGACAGGAATATGTTGTCGACCCACCTAACTTGTACACTTAGTGAATGGGTAAAAAGATTCTTCCACCTTGCCCAATTTAGGTTTTCTTGTGGATGTGATAATTACTCCCAAAAAAGTGATGGAAACATAAGAGTTTGTCACATAAACTGCAACAAATGAATGCGTTTCACAGTCGCACAGTTTTCCCTGTGCTCTGTCAAAACATATGTTTTTAACGTTTTCAAATTTTTCCGCGTGTAGACCGTCAAATCCTGCATATGTCCAAGCAAATCTGAACATGTCCCGGAATGTTGGAGAGCGAAGTTGAGTATGTGCGAGTGCCTGAACTTTGATAATTCACTGAAAATAGAAAATTAGACCTTTCACTTAAGGGAAGACTTGAATTAAGGACCTCTCGTTCCACAGCTGCTCACGCTAACCACGGGACCACGGCGCTCCTGAGCTCACATTATCCTTGATGTTGCCTATCTTGCGCATAGACTACTCAGTTTGTATATTTTGCTAATTTTTTTCATAGTTCCACGCAACTTCTCCCTGTTTTCTCGATTGATCCGTGTTCAGTTTTTAAGGCCTATCCACTGTGGCAACTTACAACTAAATCTGAGGGGGGTGCGATGGGGAGCTTCCCTTGTAAGAATCAGTCGAAAAAAGGTGAAAGTAGTGAGAAGCATCAGGAATGAGAACAGCGAGAAACTTAAGTATCATGATTGATGGTCACGAAGTTAAGGATTTCTTTTACCTAGGCAGCTGAATAACCAACACCCAAAGCAGACTAGCAGTGGCACAGAGGGCATTTCTGGCCAAGAGAAGACTACTATAGTTCAATTCTTTTATCTTGGCGGCTCGCGCATGCCCGCCGAGACGCGGGAGATTGCTGCGTTGCCTGTTGCACGCGCCAAGAGAAGCAGCGCCATAGTATAGTATAGTATAGTATAGTTCGCAAACTTACGTTTAGGGGGGGAGCGCGCAGTTTATGAAGTAAAGCCGCCACGGCCGCATTAAGCCTTTCGCTGCTACAGAGACGTGCTCCCCGCATTTCGTGCTGTGCGCGATTTTGTCATCACTGCACTGCTCGCCTGTGCAGACACATGGTGTTCCCACTGCTTTGACACTCTTATCATTCGATTTCGCAAAAACTATTTGGCCAAAAAATTTGATTTTTACACATCTTTTTGACTGATTCCTGCCCTCCATAAATGACTTAATTTTGTTTCAATGTTCAACGCAGTTATTGTGCAGCATCAAAATGTAGTAAACCATTGCACGAAATTTTGAAGAGTTTGCAGAGTTAAAAGTCCATACTTTCCGTATGGTCGATTTTAGTTGCCACAATGTTGAGAATGAAATGTGGGCAAGATACCTAAATTTCGTATAAAATTTACTGTATAACAATATCTCATTTAATTTAAGTACCAGATAGGTGTCGTATGTAATATTGAGAAATATTCCGTCTTTCGCGACTGTAATAGAAGTTTTATTTATACCAGAGTCATTTCGCTTTTTTCTAAAAATTTCTGATTAAAACAAAGTTGGCGAAGTACACAAAACTGAATTGTGGACGTAATAAAACATAGAAATTAAAATATATTGCCAGTGAGGCGCAGTGCGCAAACAAATTGTGTTTGTCACAATGGACAGCAAATACTTGCCAAAACATAGATCAGTCGAAGAAAACATTGAATATGATGTTGCCAAAGCAGCGAAGCAAACAATTGCGTCAGACAATCAAGTAGCTCGGCAACGTACGAGCCGAAATTCTGCTCTAAATAATACTTTTAATACTGTCGCAAAATAATATATCTCAATATGAATAGTACAACAGCGTCTCTAGAAGAGAAGACATACAAACAAAACAAATAACATGAGTACTGTATGTGTGCCTTTTCTTTGTTTTTAATTGCTGCGAAACGAAATATTGGAGGAGAAAATTAGAAAACCCGAAAACTTATGATTATAATGGAGAGACAAAGCACCAGAAATTTCAAGAAATTACATTCAAACGAATAAAATTCATGAAGTAAGGCACCTCGACATTGTTTTTAAATAAAGAAAATATTAAATACCGAACTAGGTTTGACCTCGGAACCTTTCGCATACCAGCCAAACACCTTAACCATTACACTAACGCACCTCGTCATTCAATAGTACTCCTGGAGGACTCTAAATAATCACGCAAAATACCGACAAACACTGTTGGTATGACTATGAATTACTCACGTTTCGTCGAAGTACAATAGGAAATAAACAATTACTGCTGTTCTTTATTGTGAAAAAGCGGTTCGTGAGAATGACACAAACACCTTTCCTTGCTATTGCCTGAATTAGGAGGCTTATTGCTTGTTTGGTTTAATTAATTAATAGAATATGAAGCAATTGGTGTGAAGAACGCTTTTTCTAAACTTTCTTTAATAGAAAGTCTGCTATCAAGACCTTGCTTCTGTTCTATTACTTTATTTATGGCTGAACGTTTCTAAAACTGAAGACACTTGTCCGTGGTCTGCACTGCAGTCGAGCTCTGGCAGCGTCGTTCTCTGTTCATTGGCTGACTGTTTTGTGACGTCAGATGCGCAGAACGAACCTAAACTCGGCCGCCGTCGTAAATGACGCGCACTATAGTATCAAACATATGCCGTAACTTGAGCAAGAAATTTGTGAGAATGTACGTTTGGAGCACAGCATTGTATGGTAGTGAAACATGGACTGTGGGAAAACCTGAATAAAAGAGAATCGGAGCATTTTAGATATGGTGCTTGAGACCAATGTTGAAAATTAGGTGGACTGACTAGGTAATGAATGAGATGGTTCTGCGCAGAATTCGGAGAGGAAAGGAAAATGTGGAAAACACTGAGAAGGGAGAGGATGATAGGACATCTCTTAAGACATCCGAGAGTGACTTCCATAGTACTAGAGGGAGCTGCAGAGGGCAAAAACTGTAGAGGAAGACAGAGATAGGAATATATCCGCCAAATGCTACTCTGAAATGAAGAGGTTGGCACAAGACAGGAATTCGTGGCGGGCAGCATCAAACCAGAGAAGAAAAGAAAAGAAAAAGGAAGAAAAGAAAAAGGAAAAACCGAAAAAAAGAAAGGCTTCTTAACGTATCTTAGCCTGGTATCTGGGTTTCACCAAATTTGGCTTCTTTAGAAAATAGGTACCTATGAGCACGAGCAATTTGTAGGCTCCAACAAAAAAGTTTTAGTTCAAGAGACCAGCACTTTTTAAGAAGAGGTGTAGATCTACAGTCTCAAAAGCAGGTACGCGCCGTAATTCCCGTCTGAGGAAGCGGGTCTTATACGAAACACGCTTGCAGTTCAGAGGTAACGGGGCAGTCCCTTTACCTCGAAGGTGCCAAAACCGTCCGGTGTTATCCAGGCAATCGATCTACTGTTCCGTGGTGCAGTCGGCTTGGCAATTACAGGTTACAGCCCACTACAGGCGGAGAGGAAACGGCGATTAAAAAAGTCGGGAGAAATGCGTTGCGTCCGCATTATCGCCTGCCAAGGCTGAGGTAATAACAATCTTCGAACCGGATTTGCGGTGTTTGGTGGCAATCACATCGCCGCGGATACAAACAGCACTTTGCACCTGGTGTTTAATAGCCATCTGGGCTATGTACACACACACACACACACACACACACACACACACACACAGCGATACCGCTTAATAGTCTCTCGAGTGTGTAAAAGGAAAGATGTCGGGAACTTGATTCAGCACGAGCCGACTTTGGGCAAGTCGTTTCCTCGTCTGTACTGGTGTCAGAGATGGTCACACTCCACACTGAGCACATTAAGCACTTGTCGGAATGCGTGTGGAAATATGTTAAATTGGAAAAAAAACGAAGAACATTGTTTCTACCGTTATGCATGTTGCAGTTGTTTACGTTCTGTATTCTTCACATCGTTTCTCCTTTTTCTATCACCGGTTTTGTGGCAAAATAAACGCAACCCTGCAAAATTTCCGTTTGCTGCTTTCATTTTGGACACCATTGTGTTTGTCAGTCTACATTGTCAATCACCGCACGTTTCATAGTTTCCCTGAAATGCTTTCGACAATGCCGGTGTCTGTTTTCCCCGCAGCGTCTATAACACTGATATCTGCACAGATCTTATCGCTCACCACAAGATAAAGCCACTTTCTGAAGATTATCAAATGATTTGCTGCTTCATCAGCATTCCACAAGGCCTACGCGAAGAATTTCTATCGTAGACGATAACTGTTCCAGGTAGAAAGGATCTGTGACCATGTACTACTACATACTGTGACGTTGTCGGATAATACAACACCTGTTTTATGCAGCATACCTGATACTACATTGTTTTGGACGTTCAAACGTCTGCAGATAAAATCCGGTGATTAAGAGACACACATCAGACTACTATGTTTGATATTCATGATTAAAGAAGTCTATAATTTTCGTCTTACACTCTGACGTACTGAGAGAGGAAACAAAGGTTTCTGATGTATAGTAATTACAACTGTGTGTGTGTGTGTGTGTGTGTGTGTGTGTGTGTGTGACCATCTAGATGTCTAACGGTAGCATCTTGAGAACAATTTAATTGCCACTAAATCTGATACCATCGACAAAGGCTACATCTCGTGTAAAAAAAACTCAGAAGTCAGCGAAAGCATTAGGGAATACAAATTGATACATAATACGGAGAAACAATTTCCTTTCGAAAATAGTGAAAAGTTTAAGAGGACACAGTAAACAGATAGCATTCCATATTTGTCGAGCTGGGACAAAATTCACGTAACAGTGAAACAATATATAAAACTCGGAAAGTCATATTCAGCAAAGACACGACTTCAAATTGTAATACTGATCACACGCGTATTCACTACAATCATCGTGACATTGCTCCTTGCGCTGTTGACGGTAGGAACGCTGAACTACACTACTGCCCATTAACATTCCTACGAGGGCAGTTCAATAAGTAATGCAACACTTTTTTTCTGAAACAGAAGTTGTTTTATTCAGCATTGAAATACACCAGGTTATTCCCCAATCTTTTAGCTACACAACACTATTTTTCAACGTAATCTCCATTCAATGCTACGGCCTTACGCCACCTTGAAATGAGGGCCTGTATGCCTGCACGGTACCATTCCACTGGTCGATGTCGGAGCCAACGTCGTACTGCATCAATAACTTCTTCATCATCCGCGTAGTGCCTCCCACGGATTGCGTCCTTCATTGGGCCAAACATATGGAAATCCGACGGTGCGAGGTCGGGGCTGTAGGGTGCATGAGGAAGAACAGTCCAGTGAAGTTTTGTGAGCTCCTCTCGGGTGCGAAGACTTGTGTGAGGTCTTGCGTTGTCATGAAGAAGGAGAAGTTCGTTCAGATTTTTGTGCCTACGAACACGCTGAAGTAGTTTCTTCAATTTCTGAAGAGTAGCACAATACACTTCAGAGTTGATCGTTTGACCATGGGGAAGGACATCGAACAGAATAACCCCTTCAGCGTCCCAGAAGACTGTAACCATGACTTTACCGGCTGAGGGTATGGCTTTAAACTTTTTCTTGGTAGGGGGGTGGGTGTGGCGCCACTCCATTGATTGCCGTTTTGTTTCAGGTTCGAAGTGATGAACCCATGTTTCATCGCCTGTAACAATCTTTGACAAGAAATTGTCACCCTCAGCCACATGACGAGCAAGCAATTCCGCACAGATGGTTCTCCTTTGCTCTTTATGGTGTTCGGTTAGACAACGAGGGACCCAGCGGGAACAAACCTTTGAATATCCTGACTGGTGAACAATTGTGACAGCGCTACCAATAGAGATGTCAAGTTGAGCACTGAGTTGTTTGATGGTGATCCGCCGATCATCTCGAACGAGTGTGTTCGCACGCTCCGCCATTGCAGGAGTCACAGCTGTGCACGGCCGGCCCGCACGCGGGAGATCAGACAGTCTTGCTTGACCTTGCGGCGATGATGACACACGCTTTGCCCAACGACTCACCGTGCTTTTGTCCACTGCCAGATCACCGTAGACATTCTGCAAGCGCCTATGAATATCTGAGATGCCCTGGTTTTCCGCCAAAAGAAACTCGATCACTGCCCGTTGTTTGCAACGCACATCCGTTACAGACGCCATTTTAACAGCTCCGTAAAGCGCTGCCACCTGTCGGAAGTCAATGAAACTATACGAGACGAAGCGGGAATGTTTGAAAATATTCCACAAGAAATTTCCGGTTTTTCCAACCAAAATTGGCCGAGAAAAAATGTGTTGCATTATTTATTGAACTGCCCTCTTACACCAAGAAGAAATGCAGTTGATAAACGGGTATTCATTGGACAAATATATTATACTAGAACTGACATGTGATTACATTTTCACGCAATTTGGGTTCATAGATCCTGAGAAATCAGTACCCAGAACAACCACCTCTGGCCGTAATAACGGCCTCGATACGCCTCGGCATTGAGTCAAACAGAGCTCCGATGGCGAGTACAGGTACAGCTGCCCATGCAGCTTCAACACGATACCACAGTTCATCGAGAGTAGTGACTGGCGTATTGTGACGAGCCAGTTGCTCGGCCACCATTGACCAGACGTTTTCAATTGGTGAGAGATCTGGAGAATGTGCTGGCCAGGGCAGCAGTCGAACATTTTCTGTATCCAGAAGGGCCCGTATAGGACCAGCAACATGCGGTCGTGCATTATCCTGCTGAAATGTAAGGTTTCGCAAGAATCGAATGAAAGGTAGAGCCACGGGTTGAAACACATTTGAAATGTAACGTCCACTGTTCAAAGTGCCGTCAATGCGAAGAAGAGGTGACCGAGACGTGTAACCAATGCGACCCCATACCATCACGCCGGGTGAACACCAGTATGGCGATGACGAATACACGCTTCCAATGTGCGTCTCCAAACACGGATGCGACCATCGTGATGATGTAAACACAACCTGGATTCACCCGAAAAAATGACGTTTTGCCATTCGTGCACCCAGGTTCGTCGTCGAGTACACCATCGCAGGCGCTCCTGTCTGTGATGCAGCGTGAAGGGTAACCGCAGCTACGGTCTCCGAGCTGATAGTCCGTGCTGCTGCAAACGTCGTCGAACTGTTCGTGCAGATGGTTGTTGTCTTGCAAACGTCCCCATCTGTTGACTCAGGGATCGGAAAGTGGCTGGCCGGTCCGTTACAGCCATGCGGATAAGATGCCTGTCATCTCGACTGCTAGTGATACGAGGCCGTTGGGATCCAACACGGCGTTCCGTATTACCCTCCTGAACCCACCGATTCCATATTCTGCTAACAGTCATTGGATCTCGATTAACACGAGCAGCAATGTCGCGGTACGATAAACCGCAATAGCGATAGGCTACAATCGGACCTTTATCAAAGTCGGAAACGTGATGGTACGCATTTCTGCTCCTTACACGAGGCATCACAACAACGTTTCACCAGGCTACGCCGGTCAACTGCTGTTTGTGTATGAGAAATCGGTTGGAAACTTTCCTCATGTCAGCACGTTGTAGGCGTCGCCACCGGCGCCAACCTTGTGTGAATGGTCTGAAAAGCTAATCATTTGCATATCACAGCATCTTCTTCCTGTCGGTTAAATTTCGCTTCTGTAGCACGTCATCTTCCTGGTGTAGCACTTTTAACGGCCAGTCGTGTACGTTTAGAAGTGGTGATTCCGAACAAGTTACGGAGAAAGTTACCAGCAGTTATTTAGCCTGCGTTTGAACACTTCATAAGGTCCCAGACTTTTACATGCAATTTACCTAAAGCAATTTAACTATGACGGACACCTCTCGATAATATATCGATAATTATACAAAGATCATAATGTGTAATTACTATAAATAATAGTGAAACAAGGACACCGCTCATTTTTCTTTTTGTTTTGCTCTGCTCTTTTGGTGTTTTCTTTTCGCCATTCTGTTGGTCTCTCTGTTAGCTTGATTCATGTTACGCAGTTAATTCTGCGGATTCGATGAAATTGTCATTGGGCTTCTGTCTTCGATTGTTACTTAATTATTTCCAACTGGAATTGTTGTTAGTATTAGATATCAGAATGTCAAGTGCGTGTGTTTTGATAATCGCGCGTTTCATGTAGGCTCTGTGGAATAGTTGAAATTGACTTATTTCTCTTTAAAATATACTGCTAAAATTGTATCTTACTTCATTTATGATGCCGTCCTTCCTTTACAGATTCATGATTTTCTGTGTTTCCTTAAATACGGAGAAATTTCTTTTGGTTATTATAGTTTGCGTGCGCTATTTCATGCGCCGCAATCTTTTGATTCTGAAATACGATTCAACCTGCAATCATTTCAATATTACGAAGTCCGGTAATCAGTTTAATACTAATTTCCGAAAGTGAATAAATTTAAATTCGCGGTCAGTGACAAATTCTACCAAGAGATTTGCTCTCCCAAGCCAAAACTGTGGACCGTTGCTACTTTCAGAAGAAACTGCATTAATTTTCGTAAAAGTTCCGAATTAAGTCAGTCATTTAATGAAGGGGGCCCCAGTTTATTTTAACGTTGCCGCCATTGCTTTTCATTTTAATATGAATGCAGTTCACAGTCCGAAATTGCGTTTCATATTAATCGGAAGTAAAATTATTAAATCACAATTAACGGGCGGTGACGTAAAAAATTGTCAGTGAGCCGCATAAAGAAGTTTATATGTAAAATACGTGTCGAGTCTGCTGATTTGAGTCAGGTTTGGTAAAGAAAGGTTTAATTTTTTTTTAGTTTTCTGCAATTATGATCACGAAATCCATTATCTAGTAAATTTCTGCACATGTGCGTCTACGAACTTTGAGATACGAACTGCACAGTCTCGACTTCGAGATCATCAAGAACAAAGCCGAGTACATCGCGCTCCCGGATTTTATCGGCGAAAAAGTTTCTAGTACGGGACCCACCCCGGAGCTGAAGGCACGCGAAAATTCCACCGCCGAGATTCGAGAAGTCACAACACTTATTCCACGAACCACCTTCACGATGTGTGAGGGATTTTCGTGTCCCACTGCCCACTCCTGGTGCATTAGCAAATGTCGCGCAGTGGAAGCGCTACACACCGTAAAGGTCCGAACGGGCTCTGCTTTCTCTTTGCTTTTCCCCAGCGTGGCCATTTCCCGAGACGTTTGTGTGATGAACGAGGGGGGCTCTGAGCACTATGGGACTTAACATCTATGGTCATCAGTCCCCTAGAACTTAGAACTACTTAAACCTAACTAACCTAAGGACAGCACACAACACCCAGCCATCACGAGGCAGAGAAAATCCCTGACCCCGCCGGGAATCGAACCCGGGCGTGGGAAGCGAGAACGCTACCGCACGACCACGAGATGCGGGCGTGATGAACGAAAGTGGATGGTCAACAGTAAACGCCTCTCTTGTGACATCTGCCACGCATTGCCGTGACGTTTTCGCTTTTACTAAACAAACGTGTAACAATATCTGGCTCGTGTTCCTTGGGTCTTCTCTATCTCTCCTATTAATCTTATACTGACTTAACTGGTACGTGTATTACTGCCCATGTTTAAAATCTCTTGTAGTTGTCTCATCAAATATTGTTTATATTTTGATGCAGACTGTTACGTAGCCACTGTTTTCAATATAATGTTGATGTTTTTCCTGTTTACTCCTCTTCTACTTGTGTACTATTCAGCCTTTTTACCTTTTAAAAAGCAGTACCACCACACTCTCAAAGACTGCATTTACTGTATATTCCCTCAAACTCCATTTTTGTGCATTTACTTATTTCTGTTTGTCTCACTGATATTGCTTGTTCCTTATGTGTTCTGTATTTACACTGATGACCGTTTCTTCTTTTAATTCGTTTGTATACGACTCTCCGTGTCTTATACCTCCTGAAGTAGCCTTGTCAAGCACTAATTTTATTTTATTAGTTTTGTTCATTAATAGAAACTAAGTCTTTTCCCACGTCATATGGGGTCTGAATTGCACTGCTGGGTCCTTCTCCTCCATAAATGCCTATCCAGTGCCTCTTCTCTGGGCCATCTTTTGTCCTTTGTCCCGTAGGTCTCCTGCTACCTTGTCTTTCCAGCACAGTTTCCGTCTTCCTCTCCTCCTTGATCCTTTGATTTCTAGGTCTTCTCCTCATGTAGTACTCCCCTCTTCTCTGCACATGTAAATACCATGTCAGCCTACTTTCTTGGATCTTCTTCCCTATGGGCTCCACTTTCACTGTTCCCCTGATGTACTCGTTCCTTAGTCTATCCTTTCGCGTCACCCCACTCATCCACTTAACATTCTCATTTCTGCCGGTTCCATCTTTCTCTCCTGGGCTTTTGTAATAAGCCGAGTTTCTGCGATATACAGCATCGCAGGCCTCACCACGGACTTTTAAAGCTTTCCTTTCATTTGCAGCTAACCCTCTTATCACACGGTACTCTGCTCAGTTTCCTCCAGTTCATCCGTCCACTGTTTATCCTGTGCTCCATCTCTTTGCATGTAAGAGCTTAGGTATTTAAATTTCTTGACCAGCGTCTTTTCTTCTCCTTGCAGCCTAATATATAGATTTTTGGCATCCTTTGTACACATACACTCTGTTTTCACCGTGCTAATTCTCATTCCCGTTTCGTCTAGAGCTTTTCTCCACTGTAGAAGCTAGTCTTGAAGTGTCTCTTGGGTGGGTTCACAGATTACATCATCGTCGGCAGTCATGCTCCAAGCTGCCTCTTTCTGCCATCATTCACTAGTACATCGATGACAGGGTTAATGAGGTATGGGCTGAGAGCAGATCCCTGGTGTAGTCCAACTCTCACTGGAAATGCCCTTGTAGCACCTGCACTGCTCCTCACTTGTGTCATTGCACCTTCTTTCATGTCTTCTACCAACCTCATACCACGCATTTACTTCTCATATATCTCCATAACTCTTGCCTCGGCACTCTATCGTCTGCCTTCTCAAGATCGATAAACGCCATATGCAGTTCGAGTTGTACTTCTCTGCGCCTCTCCATCAGTTGCCTCATTGGAAATACTGCGTCGGTTGTTCCTCTTCCCGGCATAAATCCGAACTGATCTTCATACTTCAGTTTCTAGACGCAGCCTCTTCTCGATTATCCTTTTCCAGACCTTCACTGTGTGAGTCATCAGTTTTATCCCTCTGTAACGACTGTGCAGGCGCATGTGTTTAGCAGCTCACCGTTGAGTGCACAGTGTGGAACACGGGCTCCCTACGTTTCCCGACGTCGATTCGATAACAATATCGGTCAAGACTGCTGTGAACACGAGATGATGGAGACTGGACAGCGCATCACGGTAAACTTGAGGCCTGGCCAGATGAAACACGTCTCTTGTGCCAGGTCGCAAGTAGTGTCCGTCTACACCGTGATGACGACGATGGTGGTGATGATTGGTTTGTGGGCCGCTAAAATGCGCGGTCATCAACGCCCGTACTAAGTTCCAATTCTTAAACAGTCGAGTTTTTTTTTTACAGTCCAATGTAGCCACTGTCAAGAATGATGATGATTAAATAATGACGGCAACATAAACACCCTGTCCCCGGGCAAAGAAAATCCCCAAACCGGCAAGGAATCGAGCCCCATGATACAGGGGCATACACCGTCATCCAAGACAAACGGCTGCTGGAAACATCCAGCATGGTGGCGGCAGACTTGCCATGGGGGACGTTCGTCTGGGCTTTTAGCGTACCTGCCTTAGTAGCCGAAGGTGCCACAACTGTGTACGACGTAAACGTTACGAAGGAACACCTGCAGGGCTACCATGGGACCTGTGATATTAATCCAACACGCCACGACAGCTGTGGGCAACGTAAACATTACCAAGGAACACCTGCAGAGCTACCATGGGACCTGTGATATTAACCCAAGGCGCCACGACAGCTGTGGGCAACGTAAACATTACCAAGGAACACCTGCAGAGCTACCATGGGACCTGTGATATTAACCCAAGGCGCCACGACAGCTGTGGGCAACGTAAACATTACCAATGAACACCTGCAGAGCTACCATGGGACATGTGATATTAACCCAAGGCGCCACGACAGCTGTGGGCAACGTAAACATTACCAAGGAACACCTGCAGAGCTACCATGGGACCTGTGATATTAACCCAAGGCGCCACGACACCTGTGGACAACGTAAACAGTACCAAGGAACACCTGCAGAGCTACCATGGGACCTGTGATATTAACCCAAGGCGCCACGACAGCTATGGACAACGTAAACATTACCAAGGAACACCTGCAGGGCTACCATGGGACCTGTGATATTAACCCAAGGCGCCACGACAGCTGTGGACAACGTAAACAATACCAAGGAACACCTGCAGGGCTACCATGGGACCTGTGATATTAACCCAAGGCGCCACGACAGCTGTGGACAACGTAAACATTACCAAGGAACACCTGCAGAGCTACCATGGGACCTGTGATATTAACCCAAGGCGCCACGACAGCTGTGGACAACGTAAACATTACTAAGGAACGCCCCGCATCCCGTCACGCTGAATTTGTTCTTACACAGCGAGACATCATCTACCAGCAGGGAGGCGACAATCGTTTTAAAGAGACTTCAGAAGCGTGACAGTGAAGCCATGAGGTTTTGGCCATCATATTCGCGTGATCTAAACCCAATGGAAAACGTCCGGGACGCTTTAATAAACCAACTGCACAGCTGTTAGCATACAGGCTCGGGGTGTGTGTTTTTCGCTAAACACGTCGTTCGTACAGAACTTAGTGACTAATGTGAGTAATGCAAGAAACAAAAAGTGTCTACTGAGAAGTCACTGCACGCTGTACTGCCCTAGTAGTTGTTGTGCCTGTACTGCAGTGGTAGCGCTCTCCCGCGATAGGACACCCATCACGACCACACCGCACGCGCTGCTTGCTTACCTCCCACGTTGCACACAGATTACGCGAGCGCACAGTGTTATTACCCCGTCACGTTGTCCGAGATTCGGCCGCTGTTCGCTGAACACACGTCTTCAGGACAGCGCGCGTGCGGCAGCTGCAGAGAGTACGTAAGCACCGTGCTTAAGTCAAAGCCTCGACCGTTTGTGTGGGAGTGAGTGCAGCCTGTCACACACACCTGCTCCGCTTCACACGTCGCCGTCAGCAGACTGCTACCCCCTCCTCCCCCAACCCACCACCGTCTCTCTCTCTCTCTCTCTCTCTCTCTCTCTCTCTCACACTCACACTCACACTCACACTCACACACACACACACACCTTCCTCTCCCTCCCACCCTCTTGTACATGCGATCGTACGAAAGAACCTCCTGACTGTGTGTGTCTGTGAAAAACCCGTCATTCCAGTAAGTCCATTATCAAAGAGATTCGAAAGTGCATTGACTCCTCTCATCCACAAATGGGCTTCTACTACACTGAAGAGCCAAAGAAACTGGTACACCTGCCTAATATCGTGTAGGGCCGCCGAGAGTTCGCGGAAGTGCCTCAACGCGACGTCCCATGGACTCGACTAATGTCTGAAGCAGTGCTTGAGGAACTTGACACCATGAATCCTACCGGGCTGTCCATAAATCCGTGAGAGTACAAGAGGGTGGAGATCTCTTATGAACAGCACGCTGCAAGGCATCCCAGACATTCTCAATCATGTTCATGTTTGGGGAGTTTGGTGGCCAGTAGAAGTGTCTAAACTCATAACAGTGTTCCTGGAGCCACTGTAGCAATTCTGGACGTGTGGGGTGTCGCATTGTCCTGTTGGAAATGCCGAAGTCCGTCGGAAAACACAATGGACATCAATGGACGCAGGTGATCAGACAGGATGCTTACCTACGTGTCACCTGTCACAGTATTATCTAGACGTATCAGAGGTCCCATATCTCTCCAACAGCACACGCCCCACACCATTACAGAGGCTCCACCAGCTTCAACAGTCCCCTGGTGACATGCAGGCTGCATAGATTCATGAGGTTGTCTTGATACCGATACACGTCCATCCGCTCGATACAACTTGAACCGAGACTCGTCCGACTACGGAACATGTTTCCAGTCATCAACAATCCGATGTAGGTGTTGACAGGCCCAGACGAGGAGTAAAGCTTCGTGTCGTGCAGTCATCGAGGGAACACTATTGACCCTTCGGCTCCTAAAGCCCATATCGAATGGTACGCACGCTGACACTTGTTGATGGCCCAGCATTGAAATCTGCAGCAATTTGCGGAAGGGTTGTTCTTCTGTCATGTTGAACGATTCTCTTCAGTCGCCGTTTCTCCCGTTCTAGCCGGATCTTTTTCCGCCCGCAGCGGTGTCTGATATTTGATGTTTTACCGGACTCCTAATATTCACGGTACACTCATGAAATGGTCGTACGGGAAAATCCCCACTTCATTGCTGCCTCAGATTCTGTGTCCCATCGCTCGTGCGCCGACTATAACACCACGTTCAAACTCACTTAAATATTGATAACCTGCCATTTGTAATGACACATTCCGACGCAGAGACATACAATACCTTAAAAGCTGGATTCTCTTTTGTTTCATACTCCAAGAAGCAGCTAAGATACACTTTCGATTGTTGCCTTGTGGAGGATGGACGTGATTTTTGGACTGTGCGGAAAGGCAGCCATATAGTTAGTAATTATGGTTTGTGCGACGAGCACAGCAAGTCTTATTGCGTTGTGAATAAAAAATAGTGAGAAGTATCGAAGTGTTACGAAAATTATTTAAAGCAACGTAGCATTGTATTCCTTGGTTTCCACCGTCTTCGTGAAGTGAACCGATGGCGACTTAGGAAGATACACACGGTCAACAAAGAGAAGAACACCGATGGCGACTAATAAATTAATATTGTGGCAGAAAGACTAATTCTACGTCTAAGGTGAGAACTCTGATTAAATCAACAATGACGTAGAATTCAAAATGTAATTAATCGAAATGGTAAATTATATTACAGCCATATTTCACGCAGCACTGAATTTGTCCGCATTCAAGCCGGTCAATACAGTCCGTAAAAAAGCCCTTCAAAAATTCTAAAGTTACAGTTCCATGTCCGCAATTTTTCCTCTTTTCAAAAAACCAATAAATTTAATTTTTTTTATTTATTTCGCCACACTGGCGACCGCTGACAGGACAGATTGTCTGGTTTTTTAATTTATTTCGCCACACATTGTAGCAGTAGCAACCGATCTACCAACTGCGCCAGACACTTGTTGTCCTATATAGGCGTTGCCGACCGCAGCGCTGTATTCTGCCTGTTTAGATGAGTCTGTATTTGGATACCCACGCCTATATCAGTGTGTATAGTTACACATGTAGCGATATTACCTGTACCATTTCATAGGTTTCAGAAATCATGTTTGTTTTTTTCTGTAACATTAAGACGAGTGCAGTTAACGGGGATTTTGTTATCTATTACTAACTAATGTTTTTTTTCTACGAGGAGGTTCGTTTTATGCAGGATTACAATACAGCGAATTATTCCCAACACCTCTAGCTATAAAACCCTACTTTCCGACAATCGAGCCGGCCGCTGTGACCGAGCGGTCCTAGGCACTTCAGTCCGGAACCGCGCTGCTTCTACGGTCGCAGGTTCGAATCCTGCCTCGGGCATGGATGTGTTTTATGTCCTTAGGTTTAAGTACTTCTAACAAGGGGACCTCCCCATCGCACCCCCCTCAGATTTAGTTATAAGTTGGCGGAGTGGATACGCCTTGAAAAACTGAACACAGATCAATCGAGAAAACAGGAAGAAGTTGAACTATGAAAAAAATTAGCAAAATATACAAACTGAGTAGTCCATGCGGAAGATACACAACACGAAGGCTAATGTTAGCACAGAAGCGCCGTGGTCCCGTGGTTAGCGTGAGCAGCTGCGGAACGAGAAGTCCTTGGTTCAAATCCCACCTCGACTGAAAAGATTACATTCTTTATTTTCGCAAAGTTATGATCTGTCAGTTCGAGCAGTGACGTCTCTGTTCACTGTAATAAGTTCAGTGTCTGTATTTTGCGACCGCACCGCAAAACCGTGCCATTAGTAAACGAAAGGACGTGCCTCTCCAATGGAAACCGAAAACATTTGATAGCAAGGTCATAGGTCAACCGATTCCTCCACAGGAAAACTCGTCTGATATATTGTATACGACACTGGTGACGGCTTGTGCGTCACATGACAGGAATATGTTGTCGACCCACCTAACTTGTACACTTGGCGAATGGGTAAAAAGATTCTTCTACTTTGCCCGATTTAGGTTTTCTTGTGGATGTGATAATCACTCCCAAAAAAGTGATGAAAACATAAGAGTTTGTCACAAACTGAAAATAAAAAAATTAAAATTTTCACGCGATGGGAGACTTGAACCAAGGACCCCTTGTGCCGCAGCTGCTCACGCTAACCACGGGACCACGGCGCTCCGGAGCAGACCTTGTCCTTGATGTTGCCTATCTTGCGCATGGACTACTGAGTTTGTATATTTTGCTTATTTTTTCATAGTTCCACACAACTTCTTCCTGTTTTCTCGATTGATCTTCGTTCAGTTTTTCAAGGCCCATCCACTATGCCAACTTATAACTAAATCTGAGGGGAGTGCAATGGGGAGGTTCCCTTGTAAGTTCTAGGGTACTGATGACCTCAAAAGGTAAGTGCCATAGTGCTCAGAGCCATTTGAACCATTTTGGCAACTATGCCCCAGTGACTCCAAAGACAAACCGCCACCTCAAAACATTTCTTTTTATTTTTTGGCAATTTCTTCTTGTATCCGTTGCTAGCTATGGTGGTAAAGGTCAATTTCACGAAAAATTTTGAAATTTATCTACTTGGGACTGAAAGGATTAAACCTTGGAAGTATGCCCACACGATGCCTGTTTCCTCGTGCCACTCCCAGACGCACGGTAACAAAAAGATGCACAAACACTAGTGGAAAGAAAGCACGCACACGTACCTACATTGGTTCAAATGGCTCTGAGCACTATGGGACTTGACATCTCAGGTCATCAGTCCCCTAGAACTTAGTACTACTTTAAACCTAACTAACCTAAGAACATCACACACATCCATGCCTGAGGCAGGATTCGAACCTGCTACCGTAGCTGTCGCGCGGTTCCGGACTGAAGCGCCTTGAACCGCTCGGCCACTCCGGCCGTCCATACATGAGCCTTCTTGTGTCCACAGGTTGCCTCACTGTTCAAGTAGTCAGCTGCGCATCCATTTCTTTCCTCAACAATTTGCGCTGCGTTTGTTGTGATGAAAGTCGACAGAAAAACAGATCAAAGCGACTATGGGTAGAGAAGTATCTAAATAATAGAAGTACGTGAAATACAAAGTTACGGCGACGCCTTGTTTGCAGATTTCAGGAGGTCACAAGTGAGGTTCTAGATTTTGTGATCGGCAAGTTGCAGCGATAAAGCTGACAAAACATTCCGGTAAGTGCCAGCCTGCAACTTACATACCACACTCAGCTATTTACTTCTCATTTCAAAGCAGATCGTTTCAGTAATTATTTCATGGGGGATTCTTAGTCCTTATCTGAATATTAACTGACTCTGAATATGTTCAAATGTGTGTGAAATCTTATGGGACTTAACTGCTAAGGTCATCAGTCCCTTAGCTTACACACTACTTAACCTAAAAAACACACACACCTATGCCCGAAGGAGGACTCGAACCTCCGCCGGGACCAGCCGCACAGTCCATGACTGCGGTGACTTTGAATACGTCATTCCTGTTTATTTTATAAATGTTTCAATCAAATACACTCCTGGAAATGGAAAAAAGAACACATTGACACCGGTGTGTCAGACCCACCATACTTGCTCCTGACACTGCGAGAGGGCTGTACAAGCAATGATCGCACGCACGGCACAGCGGACACACCAGGAACCGCGGTGTTGGCCGTCGAATGGCGCTAGCTGCGCAGCATTTGTGCACCGCCGCCGTCAGTGTCAGCCAGTTTGCCGTGGCATACGGAGCTCCATCGCAGTCTTTAACACTGGTAGCATGCCGCGACAGCGTGGACGTGAACCGTATGTGCAGTTGACGGACTTTGGGCGAGGGCGTATAGTGGGCATGCGGGAGGCCGGGTGGACGTACCGCCGAATTGCTCAACACGTGGGGCGTGAGGTCTCCACAGTACATCGATGTTGTCGCCAGTGGTCGGCGGAAGGTGCACGTGCCCGTCGACCTGGGACCGGACCGCAGCGACGCACGGATGCACGCCAAGACCGTAGGATCCTACGCAGTGCCATAGGGGACCGCACCGCCACTTCCCAGCAAATTAGGGACACTGTTGCTCCTGGGGTATCGGCGAGGACCATTCGCAACCGTCTCCATGAAGCTGGGCTACGGTCCCGCACACCGTTAGGCCGTCTTCCGCTCACGCCCCAACATCGTGCAGCCCGCCTCCAGTGGTGTCGCGACAGGCGTGAATGGAGGGACGAATGGAGACGTGTCGTCTTCAGCGATGAGAGTCGCTTCTGCCTTGGTGCCAATGATGGTCGTATGCGTGTTTGGCGCCGTGCAGGTGAGCGCCACAATCAGGACTGCATACGACCGAGGCACACAGGGCCAACACCCGGCATCATGGTGTGGGGAGCGATCTCCTACACTGGCCGTACACCACTGGTGATCGTCGAGGGGACACTGAATAGTGCACGGTACATCCAAATCGTCATCGAACCCATCGTTCTACCATTCCTAGACCGGCAAGGGAACTTGCTGTTCCAACAGGACAATGCACGTCCGCATGTATCCCGTGCCACCCAACGTGCTCTAGAAGGTGTAAGTCAACTACCCTGGCCAGCAAGATCTCCGGATCTGTCCCCCATTGAGCATGTTTGGGACTGGATGAAGCGTCGTCTCACGCGGTTTGCACGTCCAGCACGAACGCTGGTCCAACTGAGGCGCCAGGTGGAAATGGCATGGCAAGCCGTTCCACAGGACTACATCCAGCATCTCTACGATCGTCTCCATGGGAGAATAGCAGCCTGCATTGCTGCGAAAGGTGAATATACACTGTACTAGTGCCGACATTGTGCATGCTGTGTTGCCTCTGTCTATGTGACTGTGGTTCTGTCAGTGTGATCATGTGATGTATCTGACCCCAGGAATGTGTCAATAAAGTTTCCCCTTCCTGGGACAATGAATTCACGGTGTTCTTATTTCAATTTCGAGGAGTGTAGATAAACATCTTCAGACCAGACAAATTTGGGCAGGTCATAGACGCCAGAATCCAACAGAACGGGGGTTGTGTTTTCCCATTTTGATTTTTTGCATCATCCATGTCCTTCAATCTTTATTTGTAGTAGTTTGTTGAGGAGCTCCATCTACCGCATCTTTTATTTTGTTCAGATGGCCATAACTGCTGTGCTATTAAGTCGTCGTAACATGAATACACGTCTACATTCTTCATATGCACGTTTCATACATTTGTAGGGTTCTTGTTCTCGGTTTTCCTGCTTCGAGACTTATCTTATTTTTTAGAGAGATACGATCGAAGACTTTATCTAGTACTTGACGCTCAGGCCATCACATTTCAATTTTTTATTCAAATAATCTTTAGAAGCCGCATTCCGTATCACTTCTCTTTCCCTGTAATCATCTATAAATTCCAAAGTGCTTTCTTTCAACATGCCTCGTTGCCTTAACGCTCAGCCCCAATACATTTCACAATCGTACACACATGAGGTCCAGTTGGGTGTCGCAAGCGTAAGGGATTCTCACCTAGCCAATATACCACACTTATCTATTGGGGCTGACAATTTAACTGAGGATCTGTTAGACGACGATCAGTTTTATTTGCGGAAAGATGAAAGCACGACACAGCCATTCTTGGCGCCTTGACCACCATTCTTCAGGGAGATCAAGACCTGCTCATAGTGTTTGTCGACAAGAAAAAAAGCGTTTGACAGCATAAAATGGTGCAAGATGTTCGAAATTCTCAGTAAAATTGGGCAACGGAAAAATCGAGGATGGATTAATGACAATGTATGAAAAGGATAGATAGCCACTCACCATACAGCGGAGACGTTGCATCGCAGACCGAAAAAAAAAAAAACCACCACGAGAGAGAGAGAGAGAGAGAGAGAGTACTGAACATGTAAGATTTCGGTGAGAACGTTTTCTTCCAAAAATAAACACACGTTCATGCAGACGAAGGTCACACATACATGACCACTGTCTCTAGCTTACAGACACAGACACACACTCTCTCTCTCTCTCTCTCTCTCTCTCTCTCTCTCTCTCTCTCTCTCTCTCTCTCTCTCTCTGTGTGTGTGTGTGTGTGTGTGTGTGTGTGTGTGTGTGTGTGTGTGTGTGTGTGTGTGTGTGTGTGTACGTACGATGGTATTCTCAAAAGTAAGGTCTCCTATTTTTTTTATAAGTACATAGACCTGTTTATTTCTGCAATGGTTTACATCAGTTTACAGCTTGAACATTTAGTTACTAAGGACTACACCCTTTCTATGTTCGTGCAATGTATGCTACAGAACAGACGCTACTATGTAAGCTTACAATCTAAAAACAGCCGATGGAGGACACAGAAAAATGGACTTGCACAGGGCAGTGTCTTGGCTCCAATATTATTTAACATCTATACCAATGATCTTCCCATCAGCCACCAGACACGAAAGTTCATATATGCTGATGATGCAGCAGTGGCCACACAGGATAAAACCTTCGAACAAGTGGAGGAGAATCTCACAGGAGCCTTAACAGAACTTGCTACCTATTACGACAGCAATAATCTCAAACCAAACCCCAGTAAATCACAAGTATCCGCCTTCCATCTTAGGAACAAACAAGCCAAACGGAAACTCCGAGTCATGTGGCAAGGCGAAGAGCTGAAACATACAAACAGCCCAAAATACCTGGGAGTAACATTGGACAGAGCACTCACTTTTAAGCAGCACTGTCACAACACTAAAAAAAAGGTCTGTGCCAGGAACAACATACTGCGGAAGCTAACAGGTTCATGGTGGGGAGCTCAACCACATGTTTTGCGAACCACGGGTCTGGTGCTGAGTATCTCAGCTGCGGAATATGCGGCGCCAGTTTGGAGGAACTCTGCCCACGCTAAGCAAGGTGACGTCGCAGTAAACGAAACTGTATGTATTGCCACAGGATGCCTCAAACCAACTCCCACAGACATCATTTACCCCATCATAGGCATAGCACCACCCACTATCCGCAGACAAGTAGCCGCCGAGATCGAAAGAACAAAACAAAAGAATGATCCTCGACACCCGATGTATATGCACCGAAAACAACGTGTCCGGCTGAAATCCCGCAGGAGTTTCATGGAAACTACTGAAGAACTCGCCACCGAGCCCGTCGCAAGGCGGCTATCTCTCTGGGAAGAAATAGTGCCACACTCCACAATGGAACTATTTGAGGAGGGACCTGCAGGATTTAAACTACCTTTTACAACTTGGAGGTCATTAATCCGGCTGCGCACTGGAGTAACAGGGTGCAAATCAAACCTATTTAAATGGGGTTACAGTGATGGCGACAGGTGTGAATGCGGAGCAATACAGGACTTGGACCACCTACTGATCTGCCCAGACATGTCTATAACATGCACTAAAGATGATATTTTGAAAGTCAATGACAAAGCAATTTACGTTGCTAATTACTGGGAAGGGAAGATATAATTGGTGCATCCGGACACGGAAGAAGAAGAAGAAGAAGTTATTTTTCGACATAATCACCATTTCTGTCGATGCATTTTTGTAGACACTGTGGCAGTTTTTGTTATGTCGAAGTCATTCCAGCTCGCCGCCATGCTGTTCAGAAAGTTATGAACCTCTTCTTTCACCTCGTCGTCGGATCTGAGTCGCTTTCCGGCCAAAGCTAGGGAACAGGTGATAGGTCACTGGGCGTCAAGTCGGGACTCTATGGTGGGTGGGTGACTACGTTACACTGAAATTGTTGCAGGAGAGCAACGGTTTGCCGAGCGATGTGTGGGCGAGAGTTGTCATGGAGAATGTGTACGCCCTTGCTCAACATTCCTCTTCTCCGGTTCTGAATTGCCCGTTTGAGTTTTTTCAGAGTCTCACAGTACCTGTCAGCGTTAATTGTGGTCCCAGCGATTCAGCTCCGACGACGAGGTGAAAGAAGAGGTTAATAACTTTCTGAACAGCATGGCGGCGAGCTGGCATGGGCATACAAAAACTGCCACAGCGTCTACAAAAATGCATCAACAGGAATGGTGATTATTTCGAAAAATAGCTACAATCGCACCAAAAAGTATTGGCACACGTGCGTATTTATCGTTGCTGGTTACAAACGCCGCACTTTCCGGTACACAGTACATGTACGTGCTACCTCACATACCAGACATTACAATTCTGCCCATAGTGCCTACCATTAACAAAGAAATGCAGTGTTATGGGCAAACACGTATCTCCTCTGCACACAAAAAGTATTGGCACAGAGCATGGCATCTCGGTATATTGCTGGGTTTTCAGGTACCGGAACGCCATCTGCTGACACATTAGACACTGCGTGTTGTTGACGGCCCGGTCGCCAGTATGTTGCTGTAGTGCGCGATAGTGGTCAGCATGGGGCCGAAGAAGAAGGAACATTCAGTGGCGTTGCGTGAGAGAGTGGTATTGCTCCATTCACAAGGGAGAAGCTATCGACAAATCGGAGCAGAGGTGTCTGTGAGCTACACCACGGTAAGAGCCATCATTCAGAAATATAAAGAGACTGGAACAACAGTGAATAAGTGTCGTCCTGGACGTCCAAAAGTGCTTACAACCCGAGAGCGTCGCCATATCATCGCACTTGCTCGGAAGGAACCTGCTACAAGTGCAGCAACTATTGCTGAGATTGTTCAGACAACGTCCGACAAGACGGTTAGTGTTCAGACTATACGAAATGTGTTGAATGAGGCTGACATGCATGGACGTTCTCCCAGGAAGAAGCCATACATTTCGGAAATTAACCGGCAGAAACGCCTGCAGTTTGCCAAGGACTACATCAGCAAGCCGATGGAGTTTTGGAACACTGTGATATTTAGCGACGAATCGAAGTTCAATGTGTTCGGATTTGATGCAAGAAAGAAAATTTGGCGCAAGCCGAATACGCACCTCGACATCAAACACATGCATCCCACAGTCAAACACGGTGGGGGCGGTATCATGGTCTGGGGCTGTATGGCGGCTTCCGGCGTTGGAAATCTAGCTGTAATTCACGGCACAATGGATCATATGAGATACATTGACGTGTTGCGAGGTAATTTACACGCTAGTGCACAGAAATTGGGCCTTACTGGGGTGTTTCAGTTCCAGCAAGACAACGACCCAAAACATACCGCCATGAAAACCCGGGAGTGGTTACTGTACAATGCCCCCAGAAGGGTTCTAACACCACCTCAGAGCCCTGATTTGAACCCCATTGAGAACCTGTGGGCTCATCTTGACACACAAGTCAGAAAAAGGCGTCCGTCCGGTAAAAACGACTTGGAGAAAGTGCTCCTGGAGGAATGGTCGAAAATTACCCCTGATATCACCCGGAATTTAATACAAAGCATTCCTAGGCGTTTACGTGCTGTTATAGATGCTAAAGGGATGCACACTAGCTATTAGATGGTGAACATCAATGAAGAAAACGAACACACTGTCCGATTCATATGCGTGTGCCAATACTTTTTTGGGTGCAGAAGAGCGATGTTTTTTTTCATGACACTGTATGTTACTTTAAGGACAGGTGATTTTGACATATTTGTAAACTATGTAATGTAAGGTGTCACATGTATGGGTTCTGTTCTGAAATATATGTTTCGTTTAACCTACAACCACTAAAATGTAACTGTGCCAATACTTTTTGGTGCGATTGTATATGTTCAAGCTGCAAACTGATGTAAACCATTGTAGAAATAAACAGGTCTATGTACTTGTATAAAAAATGGGAGACCATACTTTTGGGATTATCCTAGTAACAGTTATTGTAGTTATAAATTCCGTCACGGGGAAGTCTAGACTCATCCGTGAACAAAATACTGCTTACAAACAGGGGATTCAGGGTACACTGTTCTTGCGCCCGTTGGCAGAAATAATATCTTGGAGGGGAATCTGCACTCGCTGGACGTGATACGCATAGACTACTTTTCGATGCAAAATCCGCCACACACTGCCACGGCTAGGGACACGCTCTTGGGTATGCAGTCCTCGTTGTTTAAGTACTCGGACGTTCGTGTACAATGCGTACCACCCTTTTCTGGCCATCGGTTGTAGTGGATCTGGGTCGACCTTCTCGTACGTGATGTGCGAAACTGCCGGTTTCTCTACGGCGCTGATGTAACCGGCTAAATGTACAGCTGTCGGGCCGCCTGCGAACAGGAATAGCTTCTTCATGCAGTCGCGCAGCCTCGAGGGCGCCGCCATACGTGAACCGCACGTCAGCCTACTCTTCATTGGTGTAAACTCTGTCCACGGTGCCATCACGTCTGTAACTCACTCAGAGGTCAGTACGGTACTGTGCACGGAGGAGGGGAAGGTGACTAGTTGCGCATGCGTAAACAGAGTGTCGATCACAGACCTTGAGGTACCAGCGTAAATACCGCGGCATATGGGGCGTTTGCTGATGGTTCCCAACTTGAGTTAATGCGATACCTCTTCAGCGGTTGATTTATGGACCCATGTTTGTTGGAGATTCTTAGCTACATTTGGCCTGTACTTTCCACGTGTTAATTATTGACTAGCCCGTCAGTTTTTTACAAATTTACAGTTTTATACCTAGTGAAACGTCCCCTTTGAAAAAATTATGAATGACGGTGCTGGTAAACTTCTGCGTTATTTTATTTTGAAACAGCTGAGCAAAAGTGAACGTACTCAGAGAATTCTCTCTCTACTTATTCTGATCATCACTAAACCGACACACAATAATTTTAGCGCAATGCAATCTGACTTTCAATAATCCCTAGGAAAGAATGGCCGTGACTAACAATAACCTATTACTTTCAAGAATCACTCATCTCACAAAATCTTCGTTACTCAAACTACTGCAATACAGCGAGCGCCAATACTGCCAGCTAAATAAAAGATTCTAATACTGAAGGCGCTAACTACTGATAGTCATAGTTAGCAAATGAAAGATTTTGATAGAGAACAAACAATGTATTTACCTTCAAAAGTCATGACATATATAATATCTATCAATTCATGACATCCATCTTTACAAATTTCTTTTTCTGACGGACACACGTCCAGATCGTGCGCTCTCAAAACTCCGCCATCTCTCTCCCCACATCCACTGGCGGCTCACCTCCAACTGCGCAACGCTACAATAGCGAATAGTCCAACAATGAGTCCAACCAGCTAAAGACTGCACACAGCGCTGTCAGCGATTTTCATACAGAGCGCTACGTGGCGTTACCAACATAAAAACCTCAACAGCCTACTTAAACTAGGTACATAGTACTTTATGAACTCGATAATCGAAAGAGGAGAAAATGGAAGGTCCCTGTATACGTAATATGTGTGTGTGTGTGTGTGTGTGTGTGTGTGTGTGTGTGTGTGTGTCTGTCAAGTCCAGGTGGAGATACTTTTATATGTGATGCATTAGTATCTACACAGACCTTAACCATGTTATTTCTCTTTGTCAGGCAATCTTTCCACAAACGCGTCACCTATTTAACTATCCGATGTTTACCGCTTGGCCGTAAGTGCACTGCTCCTGTCATTACAGAAGAACCGTCGTGCGTCGACGCATCCACAATTCAACAACTAACCTTTCGCACAGCGGAAAATAAGAATGGCTTGCTCTTGCCGCATGTACTAAGAGGTAGTAACCAACCTAAAAGCATAATACATCTGATAGCTGTAATTATTATTCTCCAAATGGCGTAAATCCTGACGTAATGTTTTCCAGTACACTGCCCTCAGTCGCTAAAAGAAATATCTGCCCTTACAGCTATTACACTCTATATACACTATAGCTGGCTGAAAATGACTTAAAAGTTCGTGGCGCCCTCCATCGGTAATGCTGGAATTAAATCGGTGTTGGCCCACCTTTAGCCTTGATAACAGCTTCCACTCTCGCAGGCTTACGTTCTATCAGGTGCTGGAAGGTTTCTTGGGGAATGGCAGCCCATTCTTCACGGAGTGCTGCACTGAGGAGAGGTATCGACGTCGGTCGGTGGGGCCTGGTACGAAGTCGACGTTAAAAAACACCCCAAAGGTGTTCTGTAGGATTCAGGTCAGGACTCTGTGCAGGCCAGTCCATTACAGGGATGTAGCTGTCGTATAACCGCCGACACAGGCCGAGCATTATGAGCACGTGGTCGATAGTGTTGAAAGATGCAATCGCCATCCCCGAATTCCTCCTCAACAGTGGGAAGCAAGAAGGTGCTTAAATCATTAATGTAGGCCTGTGCTGTGACAATGCCACGCAAAACAACAAAGGGGTCCAAGCCCCGTCCATGAAAAACACGACCACACCATAACACAAACGCCTCCGAATTTTACTGTCGGCACTACACACGCTGGCAGATGACGTTCACCGGGCATTCGTCACACCCACACCCTGCCATCGGATCACCACATGGTGTACCGTGATTCGTCACTCCAAACTACGTTTTCCCACTGTTCAATCGTCCAATGTATACGCTCCTTGCGCCAAGCGAGGCGTCGTTTGGCATTTACCGGCGTGATGTGCGGCTTATGAACAGCCGCTCGACCGTGAAATCCAAGTTTTCTCATCTCCTGGGTAACTGTGATAGTACCTGCAGTGCATTCTGATGCAGTTTAAAATTCCTGTGTGATGGTCTGGATAGATGTCTGCCTATTATACACTACGACCCTCTTCAACTGTCGGTGGTCTCTGTCAGTCAACAGATGAGGTCGGCCTGTACGCTTTTGTGCTGTACGTGTCCCTTCACGTTTCCACTTCACTATCACATCGGAAACAGTGGACCTAGGGACGTTTAGGAGTGGGGAAATCTGGCGTACAGACGTATGGCACAAGTGACACCCAATCACCTGACCACGCTCTAAGTCTGTGAGTTCAGCGGAGCGCCCGATTCTCCTTTCTCACCATGTCTGATGACTACTGAGGTCGCTGATATGGAGTACCTGGCAGTAGGCGGCAGCACAATGCACCTAATATGAAAAACTTATGTTTTAGGGGGTGTCCGGATACTTTTGATCAGATAGTGTATGTAAGGCACTCTACAGTAAGTGAAACTATCGCCAAGATGTGTGAAACAGAGGTGCTAGGTGATTTTAGTACATCATGGCCAAAAATTTAAAAAAAAGAAAAACTAATCCTCGTCAATTTAAATTTTTGCAGTTCTAGAGCTGGGTGCCACTTATCACAGCAACTTGAAATTTTGTCTACGTCGTATCTTCCTACGGTCATCGAATTCTGACACCCTACCGTACACCGCGGCACTATCGACAAATGATTCTTCCGCAGGTACATGTTTCGTACAATTAACTGGCGCAGAGCTTGGAACGCTGTCGCAGTGTGGTGTGTGGTGGAGTGTGGTGTAGTGGAGTGAAATGTGGGTACTCAGATGCGAACAGGGCGAAGGCAGAAAAAGGCAGTCTAGAAACCTGTGCCCGGCAAACACGTCCCCCTGCGGTCGTGGTTACACGGCCGTCCGTCTGTCGCTGCGGTCGTGTCGTCATACGATTCTAATCAGAATCGACAGCAGACAAGCACCGACAACGATAGTTCAGGTATACATGCCGACGTCGCAAGCTGAAGATGAACAGATAGAGAAAGTGTATGAGGATATTGAAAGGGTAATGCAGTATGTAAAGGGGGACGAAAATCTAATAGTCATGGGCGACTGGAATGCAGTTGTAGGGGAAGGAGTAGAAGAAAAGGTTACAGGAGAATATGGGCTTCGGACGAGGAATGAAAGAGGAGAAAGACTAATTGAGTTCTGTAACAAGTTTCAGCTAGTAATAGCAAATACCCTGTTCAAGAATCACAAGAGGAGAAAGTATACTTGGAAAAGGCCGGGAGATACGGGTAGATTTCAATTAGGTTACATCATGGTCAGACAGAGATTCCGAAATCAGATACTGGATTGTAAGGCGTACCCAGGAGCAGATATAGACTCAGATCACAATATAGTAGTGATGAAGAGTAGGCTGAAGTTCAAGACATTAGTCAGGAAGAATCAACACGCAAAGAAGTGGGATACGGAAGTACTAAGGAATGACGAGATACGTTTGAAGTTCTCTAACGCTATAGATACAGCAATAAGGAATAGCTCAGTAGGCAGTACAGTTGAAGAGGAATGGACATCTCTAAAAAGGGCAATCACAGACGTTGGGAAGGAAAACATGGGTACAAAGAAGGTAGCTGCGAAGAAACCATGGGTAACAGAAGAAATACTTCAGTTGATTGATGAAAGGAGGAAGTACAATCATGTCCCGGGAAAATCAGGAATACAGGAATACAAGTCGCTGAGGAATGAAATAAATAGAAGGTGCAGGGAAGCTAAGACGAAATGGCTGCAGGAAAAATGTGAAGACATCGAAAAAGATATGATTGTCGGAAGGACAGACTCAGCATACAGGAAAGTCAAAACAACCTTTGGTGACATTAAAAGCAACGGTGGTAACATTAAGAGTGCAACGGGAATTCCACTGTTAAATGCAGAGGAGAGACAGATAGGTGGAAAGAATACATTGAAAGCCTCTATGAGGGTGAAGATTTGTCTGATGTGATAGAAGAAGAAAAAGGAGTCGATTTAGAAGAGATAGGGGATCCAGTATTAGAATCGGAATTTAAAAGAGCTTTGGAGGACTTACGGTCAAATAAGGCAGAAGGGATAGATAACATTTCATCAGAATTTCTAAAATCATTGGGGGAAGTGGCAACAAAACGACTATTCACGTTGGTGTGTAGAATATATGAGTCTGGAGACATACCATCTGACTTTCGGAAAAGCATCATCCACAGAATTCCGAAGACGGCAAGAGCTGACAAGTGCGAGAATTATCGCACAATCAGCTTAACAGCTCATGCATCAAAGCTGCTTACAAGAATAATATACAGAGGAATGGAAAAGAAAATTGAGAATGCGCTAGGTGACGATCAGTTTGGCTTTAGGAAAAGTAAAGGCACGAGAGAGGCAATTCTGACGTTACGGCTAATAATGGAAGCAAGGCTAAAGAAAAATCAAGACACTTTCATAGGATTTGTCGACCTGGAAAAAGCGTTCGACAATATAAAATCGTGCAAGCTGTTCGAGATTCTGAAAAAAGTAGGGGGTAAGCTATAGGGAGAGACGGGTCATATACAATATCTACAACAACCAAGAGGGAATAACAAGAGTGGACGATCAAGAACGAAGTGCTCGTATTAAGAAGGGAGTAAGACAAGGCTGTAGCCTTTCGCCTCTACTCTTCAATCTGTACATCGAGGAAGCAATGATGGAAATAAAAGAAAGGTTCAGGAGTGGAATTAAAATACAAGGTGATAGGATATCAATGATACGATTCGCTGATAACATTGCTAACCTGAGTGAAAGTGAAGAAGAATTAAATGATCTGCTGAACGGAATGAAGAGTCTAATGAGGACACAGTATGGTTTGAGAGTAAATCGGAGAAAGACGAAGGTAATGAGAAGTAGTAGAAATGAGAACATCAGGATTGATGGCCACGAAGTCAATGAAGTTAAGGAATTCTGCTACCTAGGCAGTAAAATAACCAATGACGGACGGAGCAAGGAGGACATCAAAAGCAGACTCGCTATGGCAAAAAAGGCATTTCTGGCCAAGAGAAGTCTACTAATACCAAATACCGGCCTTAATTTGAGGAAGAAATTTCTGAGGATGTACGTCTGGAGTACAGCATTGTATGGTAGTGAAACATGGACTGTGGGAAAACCGGAACAGAAGAGAATCGAAGCATTTGAGATGTGGTGCTATAGACGAATGTTGAAAATTAGGTGGACTGATAAGGTAAGGAATGAGGAGGTTCTACGCAGAATCGGAGAGGAAAGGAATATGTGGAAAACACTGATAAGGAGAAGGGACAGGATGATAGGACATCTGCTAAGACATGAGGGAATGACTTCCATGATACTAGAGGGAGCTGTAGAGGGCAAAAACTGTAGAGGAAGACAGAGATTGGAATACGTCAAGCAAATAATTGAGGACGTAGGCTGCAAGTGCTACTCTGAGATGAAGAGGCTAGCACAGGAAAGGAATTCGTGGCGGGCCGCATCAAACCAGTCAGTAGACAGAAAAAAACTTCAGACCACTTGTGCATGCCTACTCATTTTCAAGTTGTTGCACTGAAACTAAGCAAACAGCCAAACTTGGGTTACAGCCTAAACTTATGTGTCTCATGCTTCGTTAAACTGCTCGAAAAGTGCTACCACAGCATATTGGTTAGGACTGTACAGGCTGAATCATCAGTTGCGTTAGTTTATGAGGACAGCATTTGCGGTTGTCATTACCTGCAGACTTCCTGTTTTCTGACTGGACTTGGAGTAGTGCCTTACCTGAAACAAAGATAATAGCAAACTTTAGTTGAAAATTTGTATAATCTTACACGAATGATTATAAGAATTTACATTACTCTGGTTGAACATCACGAATTGCCACTTTAAGAGACGTCTGGCCTAACACGTATTACACACCATTCTTCGCTGTACGTGTAACTTTCCTCTCCCTGCTCAAGAAATGAATAACCTGCCACTGCAAGTGGAACATTTCTTAGGTAACTTTTTGCTACTACACACATGCAACATTCATACACCAAGTAATGTCGAACGTAAACAAACATCAATCGTAACTTAAGCAGACAGAAACGCCAAGATTAACTTGTATCGATAATCTCTGTCAATTACCTTATCAGATGAACCTCAACTATTTGATCCTATCTTCAGTTGCAGGATTTTGTTTTGAATCACACCGTACGTAAACTTCCATTAATAACTCAAAAATAAATCAAGTTTATGACTTATACTGACTTCTTGGTTTGGAGGAAGCAATCCGCCCCCCAGGAAAATTCTGACCGACTGACGAACTCTGCAAACCGTTGGAAACGACGTGGGAGATGTTATAATGCATCAGCAATAGTTACTCAATACACAATTTCACTATTGGTGTAATAAACACACAACAGAGCAACCCGCTACGATAATGACACGTTCCACTACAGAATAAAAGAAATGTCGCTGAAGTCAGCTTTCAAACCACGAGTTGAAAATCTGCGTTCTCATATTTTTCACCACTACTGGAAGCCAACTGAAAATGAAACGATGCTGCGCAAATTTCAATGGAATAGCAACGTCATTAAGCAATATTCTCATTGGCGTTCTTTCCCTCCGAATTTTAATCCCGTAGTATTCTCTGAATCAATACTGCTGTTCCCCTTGAAAGAATACAGATTACTATCCACAAATGCCATGAAGAACATTATATAGGCCTACCGCCACCTGGATACGGCGTTAAAATCACGGAACGCTTCGACCAAGAGTCTGAGCCAAGCCGCTCTTACTTCTGATGGCGCTTTTCTGCGCTCGCAATATCATCTGCGGATGCGCATTTCTCCCCGGAACCCATGTTGTAGCATATAATGAGAGAGTATGGGCAAAGTAACGGAGGCTTGGCGTTCCCCTGCTAGTGACATAAAGAGATTATGCTCATGTACTTCATCATAAGAATAAACCTGATGTAAACAAACACAGCCGGCCGCGGTGACCGAACGGTTCTAGGCGCTTCAGTCTGGAACCGCGCGAGCGCTACGGTCGCAGGTTCGAATCCTGCCTCGGGCATGGATGACTGTGATGTCCTTACGTTATTTAGGTTTAAGTGGTTCTAAGGTTCAAATGGCTCTGAGCACTATGGGACTTAACTTCTAAGGTCATCAGTCCCCCCGAACTTAAAACTAATTAAACTTAACTAACCTAAGGACATCACACACATCCATGCCCGAGGCAGGATTCGAACCAGCGACCGTACCGCCTAGAACCGCTGGGCCACCCCGTTCTAGGGGACTGATGACGTCAGATGTTTAGTCTCAGTGCTCAGAGCCATTTGAACCATTAAACAAATACCAGCGCGATGATTGGTCAAGCAGACCTAATTCTCGTACATTGGTGGTGTTCCGCTCTTGGAAGTAGGTCGAACTTACGTATATCTTATTAGTATCACTGTAAATGAAACTTTAAGACATTCCGATGTACCGGGTGATCAAAAAGTCAGTATAAATTTGAAAACTGAATAAATCACAGAATAATGTAGATAGAGGGGTACAATTTGATACACATGCTTGGAATGACATGGAGTTTCATTTGAACCAAAAAAGTACAAAAGTTCAAAAAATGTCCGACAGATGGCGCTTCATCTGATCAGAATAGCAATAATTACCATAACAAAGGAAGACAAAATAAAGATGTTCTTTATAGGAAATGCTCAATATGTCCACTATCATCCCTCAAAATAGCTGTAGTCGAGGAGTAATGTTGTGAACAGCACTGTAAAGCATGTCCGGAGTTATGGTGAGGCATTGGCGTCGGATGTTGTTTTTCAGTATCCCTAGAGATGTCGGTCGGTCACGATACACTTGCGACTTCAGGTAACCCCAAAGCCAATAATCGCACGGACTGAGGTCTGGGGACCTGGGAGGCCAAGCATGACGGAAGTGGCGGCTGAGCACACGATCATAATCAAACGACGCGCGCAATAATACAGCTTCACTAAAAGCGCCTTTTCAGGTGACGTCAAGATGCTGCGACTGCTGGCGCATCTGATTCTCTCTCTCTCTCATTACAGCGCCTTTTATACACGATTGTCATGGGCAGTCACTGACGTTTTGCTGTCCAGTGCCATCTGTCGGATAGTTTGTGAACTTTTTGTTCCAATAAAACCCCATGTCATTCCAAGCATGTGTGTCAATTTTTACCTCTCTATCTACATTATTTCGTGGTTTATTAAGTTTTCAAATTTATACTGACTTTTTGATCACCCGGTATTAACAGCCATCAAAGTTTTTCTTAATCATGCTTTAGCTGCGTATTTTTTCCTTTAGCCGCGTATTTTTTTTGTTTCAAAAATTGTGTACAGTCACAGTCTCTGTAAACGACAGTTGTGCTCTGATTGTCTCGCAGTTCATACGTACCCTGAAAATGGATAACGCTGCGTTCTGCTTCGTAGTGAAACACGCGCGCGGAACACCGTTAATGGCGAGCAACAAGTTGTTCTTAATGTTTTTTCAGAAGACTGCAGAGAAAAATCAGCTACGACGTCTTTCGAGAAAAAGTATGTACTAAACATAAAAAACGGTATTCAAATTAAATGCGTGGCGTAATCGGTAACGACATTAATTGTAAGATGGCGGCCGGTGGTTGGAATCCAATTGTGATACACAATTTTTTTTATTCGATTTAAATACCTAAATCAGTGAAGTATGAAACTCGCCAAATATATGGCAATAAAGCGATGCTTAACCGTCATTTTTGCCAAGAGAAATGCATGTCTTCTAGTTTCTAATTACATAGCGCAGACAAAATTACGCATTGCAAATACACACTCTTAATTATCCAAATTTTATGAAAAATTGTAGAAGATTTATGAAGTTAAGAAAACATTACATAAATTTTTTTGGATGAAAAAGAAAAATCAGATAATCTTCGTTTTAATATGCCCACTGTTTTGTAGAACAGGTGTGGCCTCACACAAACCACAGTGTTAGCACTGTACAAATGATTTTTACAGTTGTCACCGTAGCACTGCCATCTGAACCAATCAGAATTGATCTGCAGCCACATTAGGGGATTTGTCGTGAGAAATAACACACTTAATCAGCCAAACGTACTGTAACTAACACACGAAACTTCGTGACACGTCACTGCCGAACGATGGCGAAATGCAGAACAGCACGTCATAAAAGAGGAGGAGGAGGAAACGCCAATTTTTTGGTGGCTTGGGATTCCGTTGCCTGATCGCCTCGTTATCAACGTAGCAGGACTGAAATGGAGAAAGGAAAGAGTTCAGAGGTTACCAGACGTCTCACTGCAATGCCTTCAGCGGCTTCAGTATTCAACTGCATGTGAAATCGGCAGTGCGCTTTTATGGCATGCAGAAAAATCACCCTTGCTTAAGTCAGAAATTTGCATCACTTTTTGCTTTTAATTGAAATACACTCCTGGAAATTGAAATAAGAACACCGTGAATTCATTGTCCCAGGAAGGGGAAACTTTATTGACACATTCCTGGGGTCAGATACATCACATGATCACACTGACAGAACCACAGGCACATAGACACAGGCAACAGAGCATGCACAATGTCGGCACTAGTACAGTGTATATCCACCTTTCGCAGCAATGCAGGCTGCTATTCTCCCATGGAGACGATCGTAGAGATGCTGGATGGAGTCCTGTGGAACGGCTTGCCATGCCATTTCCACCTGGCGCCTCAGTTGGACCAGCGCTCGTGCTGGACGTGCAGACCGCGTGAGACGACGCTTCATCCAGTCCCAAACATGCTCAATGGGGGACAGATCCGGAGATCTTGCTGGCCAGGGTAGTTGACGTACACCTTCTAGAGCACGTTGGGTGGTACGGGATACAAGCGGACGTGCATTGTCCTGTTGGAACAGCAAGTTCCCTTGCCGGTCTAGGAATGGTAGAACGATGGGTTCGATGACGGTTTGGATGTACCGTGCACTATTCAGTGTCCCCTCGACGATCACCAGTGGTGTACGGCCAGTGTAGGAGATCGCTCCCCACACCATGATGCCGGGTGTTGGCCCTGTGTGCCTCGGTCGTATGCAGTCATGATTGTGGCGCTCACCTGCACGGCGCCAAACACGCATACGACCATCATTGGCACCAAGGCAGAAGCGACTCTCATCGCTGAAGACGACACGTCTCCATTCGTCCCTCCATTCACGCCTGTCGCGACACCACTGGAGGCGGGCTGCACGATGTTGGGGCGTGAGCGGAAGACGGCCTAACGGTGTGCGGGACCGTAGCCCAGCTTCATGGAGACGGTTGCGAATGGTTCTCGCCGATACCCCAGGAGCAACAGTGTCCCTAATTTGCTGGGAAGTGACGGTGCGGTCCCCTACGGCACTGCGTAGGATCCTACGGTCTTGGCGTGCATCCGTGCGTCGCTGCGGTCCGGTCCCAAGTCGACGGGCACGTGCACCTTCCGCCGACCACTGGCGACAACATCGATGTACTGTGGAGACCTCACGCCCCACGTGTTGAGCAATTCGGCGGTACGTCCACCCGGCCTCCCGCATGCCCACTATACGCCCTCGCCCAAAGTCCGTCAACTGCACATACGGTTCACGTCCACGCTGTCGCGGCATGCTACCAGTGTTAAAGACTGCGATGGAGCTCCGTATGCCACGGCAAACTGGCTGACACTGACGGCGGCGGTGCACAAATGCTGCGCAGCTAGCGCCATTCGACGGCCAACACCGCGGTTCCTGGTGTGTCCGCTGTGCCGTGCGTGTGATCATTGCTTGTACAGCCCTCTCGCAGTGTCCGGAGCAAGTATGGTGGGTCTGACACACCGGTGTCAATGTGTTCTTTTTTCCATTTCCAGGAGTGTACTATGTAAGCGAAGATGAGTTTTGCGATATATTCTTTCCCTCTGGTTAAAAATTGAATGAAACTCAAACATGCGGCTCTCTGCTCATCTCTTGTCGCGTCCTTACCGCAACTGCTCAACATCGCTGCAGTTTAGTTGGACCAGGTTGCTGGCCGGTGCTGCCCAAGTAAAATGCGCCGGTAAAGTTGTTGCCCCTTATCATGGAACCCACGCATGCGCAACGCACAGCACAAAAAGATTAACCTACTTGACTGTTGTCGGGACAGCCTTGCTTTCGCTGCACGTGAAACGAAATCCAGTGTGGTTCCAGCAAACGCGGAAGAATTCGTAGTAAAATGTTTACATGAGGTTTATTTTCATGATGTACGGAGCATTGTGAAGACAACGCCGAGTTTACTAACAAGGGAACCTCCCCATTGCACCCCCCTCAGATTTAGTTATAAGTTGGCACAGTGGATAGGCCTTGAAAAACTGAACACAGATCAATTGAGAAAACAGGAAGAAGTAATGTGGAACTGTGAAAAAATAACCAAAAATACAAACTAAGTAGTTCATGGGAAGATATGCAACATCAAGGACATCGGAAACGCAGGAGCGCCGCGGTCTCGTGGTAACGTGAGCAGCTGCGGAACGAAAGGTCCTTGGTTCAAATCTTCCATCGAGTGAAAAGTTTAATTTTTTATTTTCAGTTTATGTGACAAACTCTTATGTTTTCATCACTTTTTTGGGAGTGATTATCACATTCACAAGAAAACCTAAATCGGGCAAGGTACAAGAATCTTTTTACCCATTCGCCAAGTGTACAAGTTAGGTGGGTCGACAACATATTCCTGTCATGTGACGCACATGCCGTCACCAGTGTCGTATAGAATGTATAAGATGAGTTTTCCTGTGGAGGAATCGGTTGACCTATGACCTTGCGATCAAATGTTTTCGGTTCCCATTGGAGAGGCACGTCCTTTCGTCAACTAATCGCACGGTTTTGCGATGCGTCGCAAAACACAGACACTGAACTTATTACAGTGAACAGAGACGTCAATGAACGAACGGACAGATAATAACTATGCAAAAATAAAGAAAGTAAAATTTTCACTCGATGGGAAGACTTGAACCAAGGACCTCTCCTTCCGCAGTTGCTCACGCTACCACGAGACCACGGCGCTCGTGAGCTGTCTCCATGATATTGCCTATGTCGCCCATGGGCTACTCAGTTTGTATATTTTGCTTATTTTTTCACAGTTCCACAGAACTTCTTCCTGTTTTCTCAATTGATCTCTGTTCAGTTTATCAAGGCCTATCCACTGTGCCAACTTATAACTAAATCTGAGGGGGGTGCGATGGGGAGGTTCCCTTGTAAGAAGATCCTGCGTGTAAAATGATACAGCAGAGCCTTACCTCTCACGCAGACCTAGCCATCATTCTGTGGTAACATTTCGCTACTACAGCAGGTGTTTCGCAACTTTTATTTCGCAAATATGAATTATTATTAATTTATTAGCGTTCCGTGCCTCAGCCCGTAAACACGCAACCCATATAGGATCATTCTGTTTCCCTCCGCCCGACTGTTGTTTTCTGAGGCACGGGTTCACGTATCGAGTTCAAAATTATGTCACACTGAAGTGTTGTTGATGTTTCGTTTACGGGGCGCTCAACTACGCTCTCATCAGCGCCCGTACAAAGTCCCAGTCTGCACACAGCCCAATCTAACCACTTTCACGAATGACGGAATGATGAGGACAACACAAACACCCAGTCCCCGGGCAGAGCCGGGAATCGAACCCGGGAAGCCTTGCTGCAGAGGTAGTAGCGGCGCTGTTTTAGTGACTAGACCGCGAGATGCGGACGTCATACTAAGATATATGCCCCTTTGGCGGTGTAAAAGTTCTAAGTCGATACAGTCAAGAGATACAGACGTTTATGTCGTATATTTTGATACTCGGAAACTCACACATGTAAACTTCCCGTTGGTGCTAAATAGTGAAATTTGGTAAGCAGCAAGGTTTCACAGTTCAAGAATAAAAAGCCTAAAAATTATTAAATCGCAATTACATCACCTAAAATGTATTATTTTCTCATTAGGACTTACTAGTACACTGCATTCGTCTTCCCCAAAAGAAGCATAATAGACGAACATTACTGCAGGCAAACATTCTCATGTTTTACTAAGTAAGTAAATACAAAATGTTTTATTAAATCTCTCTCTCTCTCTCTCTCTCTCTCTCTCTCTCTCTCTCTGTGTCTGTCTGTCTGTCTGTCTTTCTTTATCCGAGAGAATCACCCGATTTCTTTACAAAAAATCGTAACTATTATGTTATTTGAGATGTGCGCGTGAACACGTACTGTTGCAAAGAGCGAACTCTCGAGATTTACATGGTTCCCGCTAGGTAGCAGCAGTGTGCGCCCACTTCAGTTCCAGTAAAAATGGTGTCGGGATAACAGGGAGCGTTTTGCGTTCTACGTTTCGCGCAGTGCGGGCCAGTAATAACTATTCAGCGTGACTTTTGTACTAAAGTCTATTCACCGAGAGCTGGGACGAAACATAAACAGTGTCACGTGAGCGACTACGCTCGTTTCCAGAGAAAGCATTCGGTGTTGACGTGATACGTAGGGGTGTGGAAAATCCTTGGCGCACGCTTTGCAGCTGGCGGCGTTCGGCTGGCTGCCGAGCTATCACAGCGGACCGTGAGAAACCTGGGCAACAATGTACGAAATAAATTTAACAATAATGTTAAAATAACGTTAAACTGAGTTCATTCTGTCGAAGCAGATTTATTTTCATTCAGGTCGCTAACAAAACGCTCCTTTTAAACAATTAATTGTTAATTTTAATAACAATACCAGTAATAATAATGATAAAGGACGAAACAAGGTTCACTCTGTCGAACTTGAACTGTTTTCATTGAGGTTTAAAGCAAACCGCTCCTCTCTCTCCTCTATAATGCAGTCTAATTTCCACATTTGAGATTTCACTTTTTCTATGACATGGAAGACGCACTTATTCCAATCCTCTGCAGTCACTGTTCTTACTGCTTCTTCTAGCAGTACTTTTAACTTCCGCCATTTTGTCTGTTTTGTTTTCGCTGCAACATAGCCTTTGATTCTGGCCCACACTAACTCGATGGCGTTTAATTCACAGTGGTACGGAGGAATTCTGCGGACAGTTTTCCCTGCATTCTTCGCCATTTCATCTATTGTGTACTGTTGCAACCCTTGCCCACAGTACGAGCAGCCCTTATCGGCTCGCCATCTGACAAGTGCTCATGACGTCACCTTTCCTTCTTAGATCTTTTTTAATATGTGACTTGTAAGTACTGCATCTTTTCCAGTCAGTACAAACTTTAATTTTATTAATGTACTATATACCTAATGTTTTAGTACAGTTAGCCTAATTCTGAAGACGAATCTCATAGTAGCGCCGAAACCAGGTCAATTTTGACTTCATATTTGTGACCGAGGGCTTATTTGTTACAATATAACCTTGACAAGGTCACTGAACCTTAGCTATGTCCAAAGTTGTTTTTTTTTTTTTTTTTAATATCCAAAAGTTCTTTCTTCAACATACCGTCTGCGAAATTGATGTTTTTAGATTTTAACCACTCTGAGATTTCTTGCTTATTGGAATTCGCTTTGGGAACATTTTCTTTTCTCCGAAAGTGGTACGGCGAGTTATCAAGAACAATAACTGCATTTTCCTGAAGCCGAGGAAGGACATCTTGAAACCACTTCTCGAAGGTTTCGGCGCACATCTCATGATAATCTCCACTTTTCTTGGATTCGAAAGTCCACAAACATCCTTCAACGAACGCTACTTTGCTGCCAATGTGTGTGATAATCGAACATTTCCCTTTACCTGATTGGCCCTTGCTTCTGGCAGATAACCAGAACAGAAACGCTTGTTTTGAGGAATTTATAGTGTCATCTACCCAGACGTAACTTCGGGTTACGTCCTGCGCTCACCCACGTCTCTTCCAAATAGTAAATGGATCTGCCTTCATCTCTCAACCGTTTAATGGTTCGAAGATAACGCCGCCTCCATAAAATGATGTCATCCCTATCTATTAGCATGCTATCGCGCCCACGCCGGACATATTTGAAATTCATCTCTCTCAATAACTTATAAAATGTAGTTCTCCGAAAATTGCCCAGATCTGCATCTTCGTTCACGACCGTAAGCACTTTGTCAATTGTTGGCATTTCGTTACGAAAAAAAAAAAAAAATTCCTCTCCTTCGTATCGGATTTCTATCGAAGTCATGAACGCTTTCAGAAAGTTTCTGTCGTAATTTTCCTTTCTTGGGGGACTTCAAAGAGTGTGTTGCCTTGTACTCACTTATCACACGATACACTGAAGAATGTCCAACACCTGTAGCTGCAGCTGTTTTCGAAACAATGTTACTCATCGACTGCTCTGGATGTAACAGTTCCGTTTTATACACATTAAGCACCATGTGCTTCTCAGAAGAACTTAATGATTTCTTCTTTGCTCGCTTCTTTGGTGGGCTCAGAACTGATACGTCGACCTCGCTCGCTGAATCCGTGGATGACAGCCGTATGTGATGCTAATGAAATAAGTGAATATATAAAATAACAAACCATGCGATGCTGCCGGCCGAAGTGGCCGTGCGGTTAAAGGTGCTGCAGTCTGGAACCGCAAGACCGCTACGGTCGCAGGTTCGAATCCTGCCTCGGGCATGGATGTTTGTGATGTCCTTAGGTTAGTTAGGTTTAACTAGTTCTAAGTTCTAGGGGACTAATGACCTCAGCAGTTGAGTCCCATAGTGCTCAGAGCCATTTGAACCATGCGATGCTATTGGATGCGCACATAAACAGTTAATGATCAGCATGACTACAAACACACATACTTATTCTAATAATCAAGAACTAGTCTTTGAAGCGTCTTTACAGATGAACTTAAGATATCCTGAAATCGCCGCTGTACAACACCCACTAACGAGATCACACCTGCAACTGAGACGGCCACACTGAGTGCGCGCCGCTCATAAAGGACAAACGGTTGCACCCATCGCATTCGAACAAACTACAAAATTAAATTCAAACCTTCCTAAAACTTTTCTCGCGTACATCCCCATAAGAAAATTTAAAGGGGAAAAGTTTGTCGCGTACTATATTTTGGATGATGATTTGGTAAACGTTCTGCATCAGACGTGAGATTTTAATTTATTACTTCACTATTACTGACACTATTGCGCACCGAGCGAGGTGGGGCAGTGGTTAGCACACTGGACTCGCATTCGGGAGGACGACGGTTCAATCCCGTCTCCGGCCATCCTGATTTAGGTTTTTCCGTGATTTCCCTAAATCGTTCCAGGCAAATGCCGGGATGGTTCCTTTGAAAGGGCACGGCCGATTTCCTTCCCAATCCTTCCCTAACCCGAGCTTGCGCTCCGTCTCTAATGACCTCGTTGTCGACGGGACGTTAAACACTAACCACCACCACCACACTATTGCGCAGCAAATTTGCGGACGTCATCAACATATAGTACTGAAGGCAATTACAAAAATATTTTGCTGTGTGACACACAGTTTAGGACATGGCGTGATGAATATAGAGTAACGCCAAAAAACAACTTTTCCTGAAAGCTTAAATATTTCTCTTTTTCAGTGACAAATTTTAATGTAATGTAAACAAAGTGTCAGAAGGTAGTTCGCGAATCACTTTATCATGTTCAGGTGCCAAATTATAAAAAACACGACATTCATTTTTTTTAATTTCTGACGCCCCTGCCTTGTACACACCCCTCGACAGCAGCGCAGTGGTCACGCGCCTCGCCGTGTTTACAGTACGTCTCTTGTTTCGGTGAATGGAGTATAGTTACTGTGTGGATCCTCCTGTAACACGGAGCATTAGACAGGATGGAGATTGGCAGTTTTCTTCCACGCTTAGTGTTTAGTGACGAGGCAACATTCCATTTAAATGAGAAGGTGAACCGTCATAATTTGAGACTATGCGGTAGGGAACAACTACATGAAGTTCTACAACGTGAGAGGGACTCTCCAAAATTTAATGGGTTTTGTGCAATTTCACGGGAAAAAGTGGATGGTCCACTTTTCTTTGCCGAGAACACTGTTAGGCAGGAAGCACATATCTCGATATGCTTGAGAACTTTCCTATCCCACAGTTGGAGACTGATTCGAACGACTTCGCTTACCAACAGGATGGGGCACCGCCACACTGGCATCTGGAAGTGCGGGAATTTTGAAATCAAAGGATTGCTGACCGATGGACCTGTCGCACTGGACCAAATGATTCAGCCTTACATTACTGGCCTCCAAGGTTACCAGACCTGACTGTATGTGATCATTTCTTGTCCAGGTTTGTAAAAGACACTGTTTATGTGCCTCCGTTAACAACAACCGAATGAACAGCTGCTGTGTGAGAACCATTTGATACCACATTGACATATACCGTGCATCGCAACGGGGGTATATTTAAGACCTATGGAAAGCTATGAAAAACAGATTCTTCACTTTCCTGTTCATCAAAACACAAAATTCATTGTATAAGTTTATTATTTTGAGAAACATAGATGTGCTAAATCGGATGATTTTTTTTTAAATACCCTGTATATTAGTCGCCTGTTCGCTTCTTTTAGTATGTCCGGGCTATTCTGAGGAACTCTACATCTACATGATTACTCTGCAATTCACATTTAAGTGCTTGGCAGAGGGTTCATCGAACCACAATCATACTATCTCCCTACCATTCAACTCCCGAACAGCGCGCGGGAAAAACGAACACCTAAACCTTTCTGTTCCAGCTCTGATTTCTCTTATTTTATTTTGATGATCATTCCTACCTATGTAGGTTGGCCTCAACAAAATATTTTCGCATTCGGAAGAGAAAACTGGCGACTCAAATTTCGTAAATAGATCTCGCCGCGATGAAAAACGTCTTTGCTCTAATGACTTCCATCCCAACTCGCGTATCGTATCTGCCACACTCTCTCCCCTATTACGTGATAATACAAAACGAGCTGCCCTTTTTTGCACTCTTTCGGTGTCCTCCGTCAATCCCACCTGGTAAGCAATATTCTAACAGAGGACGAACGAGTGTAGTGCAAGCTGTCTCTTTAGTGGACTTGTTGCGTCTTCTAAGTGTCCTGCCAATGAAACGCAACCCTATGGCTCGCCTTCCCCACAATATTATCTATGTGGTCTTTCCAACTGAAGTTGTTCGTAATTTTAACACCCAGGTACTTAGTTGAATTGACAGCCTTGAGAATTGTACTGTTTATCGAGTAATCGATTTCCAACGGATTTCTTTTGGAACTCGTGTGTATCACCTCACACTTTTCGTTATTTAGCGTCAACTGCCACCTGCCACACCATACAGCAATCTTTTCTAAATCGCTTTGCAACTGATGCTGGTCTTCGGATGACGTTACTAGACGGTAAATTACAGCATCATCTGCGAACAACCTAAGAGAACTGCTCAGATTGTCACCCAAGTCATTTATATAGATCAGGAACAGCAGAGGTCCCAGGACGCTTCCCAGGGGAACACCTGATATCACTTCAGTTTTACTCGATGATTTGCCGTCTATTACTACGAACTGCGACCTTCCTGACAGGAAATCACGAATCCAGTCACACAACTGAGACGATACCCCATAGGCCCGCAGCTTGATTAGAAGAACTGCAGCAGAGATTTTGGTACTGTCTTGGAATTCCCGGGATATACAATACGCAGGTCCTGTTTGCTGTTGGAAACAATGCAGCCTTTAACAACAGCTTTGCAAGATTGGTGACGACAATACGGCTGTTACGTATATAACACGTTTGCTGTTATGGCACGATCGATTTAAGCGTTCATGAAGCTATTTAGCAATTAAGCTTGAATTTGTTCACACTTTTCGACCAAGATAAGATCTATCGTAATCGGTTAATGCAGTTCCCTTGAATTTCATCGAGAGCACTACGCAGTCAGAATGTATTTACTCTCGCCAACTGTGTAACTGCGCTCTAAATTCTGCGGGATTACATCGTCAGCTCACTATTGTGTAGCGGCGAGAGAAAAACGTAGCGTTATCAAGATTTCCAGATAAGGAGGCGAAACGGTAACACCGCGTCCAAGGCTACTGAATGGCTGGTCAGAGAACAACGCAGGCGCGTAGCGAGATATCCTTCAGAAATAATCTGTAACGCCTTTTCTGGCACGCGATAGCACTGCACAGAATCGTGAGATACTTTGCACTTGATCTGTCAAACGAAACAAAGCAATAATAAAAAAAAGCGCATTCGTCGGTTTCATAGTTTTTCAGTATTTGGGTGAAACCGATCAGGACTCTGGCCAACAAAGATCGAATATGAAATAAAGGTCACAGGAGATAAAAGTAGGCAACTCCATTTTTTTTTGTCTAAGTCATTTTACGCTTCATTCATGCAGGTCCAGTTCTGTATCCGACTCTGGCAGTGGGGCGCTATTTATATATGCAATTATTACTGCTTGTATATTTGTTACTGTTAAAAAGAATGACGGCTAAAAAACGGGTCAAGCATTAATTGAAGAAGTAAAGCAAGCAGCCACTTATGTACATTTAAAAGAAACCTTGACGGTTTTTTTCTTCTTCATGTATACCGACACAGTGTAGTTTGGTAATATGCCGACAGTCGGGGCTAGTTTCAAACATGGCGGGTTCAGGTGCGGAGCGAGCCGTTTCATGATGAAATGGCCTCTCCGATCACCAGACCTCACTCCGTGTGACTTTTCTTCTGTGGGGACACGTTAAAGATCTGGTGTATGTACCGCCTCTACCACGTGATGTAGCAGAGCTCCGGGAGACAATACGGGAAGCGACTGCCACAGTTGACGATGCCATGCTGGGACGGGTATGGCTAGACTTCGACTGCCGTATTGTCGTCAGCCGGGTCACTCATGGTTCGCATGTCGAATGTTTGTAAAAAAGAACTTTTAGAGTTTTTTCAAAGCGCAATATGCATGGCACCTGTACAATGTTTAGTTCTTGTGCAATAAATAATTGAAACTGTTCCCCGACTTTTTGTACACACTATATATAAAATAAAAATTGGCCAATACCGACGCACGTTTTGGGCATTCGCCCTCTTCAATTACCACAATGCATATTTGAACGTACATTACGCACATCGTTAAAAACGTCAACTACGATTTGCATGCTGCAGCTGTCCTGTTCAAAATAGTTTTGTTTATATGCTACACTTCGCGAGTTGTATAGTGACAATAGATTATTCGTTAGACGTACAGTACTTACCTTCTAATCTGCTTCGTGTCCGTACTGTTTTCCACTTCTAAAAGCTTTGGCATAAGCACTTTTCCTTAGTACGTTGCACAAAAACAGTGAAGTATCCGCCATATTGCCGAGTGACACGGTTTTTTTTTTTATTATATCGGAAAATTTGTCTGCAGGTCAGAGAACGCGCACCATTTTCTTGCAACTTCGCTACCCCAGCGCCGCCAAGCGGCCAGCATGTACAAGTACACTGAGAAACGATTTTTCGTGCGTAGTGGAAAAGCACATTCAAAATGCAGGTATGTTCGTATTTCGTAGCTTATCGTGACGGTATAAATATGGAAGGGCCTTTTTGAGGGATGAAAGAAAATATTTGTTATGAAGCGCGTATTAACAAATCAGTCACAGTTGCAGATCATGTGATCATGTGTTTGGCGACTAGTTTTGAACCAGCTGGTTCATTCTCATGCCTGACCCACTGACACTTTACAAAAAAGTTCATATGGTAGTTGTCTGTGAACACGGTTGTTGAATTACATTACGAACAGTTCAAATGCAACAGAAATTAGATGAATTCAGACTGACCTTCAGTAAAAGTGCCTGATCTTAATAACTAACATCACAATGGCAATACACGCTTTCTAGAGTCATCGCACAATCAACATGTGCCGACTTGGCAAGTCACAATCAAATTGGAGACCAAAACAGGCAACAGTACCAGGAAAAGTTCGATGGCTCATGAGGACAAGAACATGTTTACAGGCAATGAACGTGTCGCGTTTTAAATGCGGATGTGTGGAAGAACAACATGTTGTTCTTGTTGTGGTCTTCAGTCCTGAGACTGGTTTGATGCAGCTCTCCATGCTACTCTATCCTGTGCAAGCTTCTTCATCTCCCAGTACCCACTGCAACCTACATCCTTCTGAATCTGCCTAGTGTATTCATCTCTTGGTCTCCCTCTGCGATTTTTACCCTCCACGCTGCCCTCCAGTATTAAATTGGTGATCCCTTGATGCCTCAGAACATGTCCTACCAACCGATCCCTTCTTCTGGTCAAGCTGTCCCACAAAGTTCTCTTTTCCCCAATCCTATTCAATACTTCCTCATTATGTGATCTATCCATCAAATCTTCAGCATTCTTCTGTAGCACCACATTTCGAAAGCTTCTATTCTCTTCTTGTCCAAACTATTTATCGTCCATGTTTCACTTCCATACATGGCTACACTCCATACAAATACTTTCAGAAACGACTTCCTGACACAAATCTATATTCGATGTCAACAAATTTCTCTTCTTCAGAAATGCTTTCCTTGCCATTGCCAGTCTACATTTTATATCCTCTCTACTTCGACCATCATCAATGCAAAACTCCTTTACTACTTTAAGTGTCTCATTTCCTAATCTAATTCCCTCAGCATCACTCGACTTAATTAGACTACATTCCATTATCCTCGTTTTGCTTTTGTTGATGTTCATCTTATATCCTCCTTTCAAGACGCTATCCATTCCATTCAAATGCTCTTCCAAGTCCTTTGCTGTCTCCGACAGAATTACAATGTCATCGGCAAACCTTAAAGTTTTTATTTCTTCTCCATGAATTTTAATACCTACTCCGAATTTTTCTTTTGTTTCCTTTACTGCTTGCTCAATATACAGATTGAACAACATCGGGGAGAGGCTACAACCCTGTCTTACTCCCTTCCCACCCACTGCTTCCCTTTCATGCCCCTCGACTCTTATAACTGCCATCTGGTTTCTGTACAAATTGTAAATAGTCTTTCGCTCCCTGTATTTTACTTCTGCCACCTTTAGAAATTGAAAGAGAGTATTCCAGTCAACATTGTCAAAAGCTTTCTCTAAGTCTACAAATGCTAGAAACGTATGTTTGCCTTTCCTTAATCTTTCTTCTAAGATAAGTATTGCCTCACGTGTTCCAGTATTTCTACGGAATCCAAACAGCATAGGGCACGCATTTCATGTACTGCTTTGTTGTAAAGATAACTAAAGGTTCGACAGATCCTCATTTAAAACGCGGCATCTCCACTGGCGGTGGTTGTGCGCTTGCACATGGGCCGTGCACTACAGTCATCGAATATTTCCTTGTACTATTTGCCTCCAGTCTGAATCTGATTTGCTAAGTTGTCACATGTCGAATGTGACAGTCATCTTCAAATACTTTAGAAACCGTGTATTAGCACTCGTGTTCGTTAAATAGGCAACGGCCTTGCCGCAGTTGCTACACCGATTCTCGTGAGATCACCGACGTGAAGAGCTGTCGGGCGTGGTCGGCACTTGGATGGGTGACCATCCGGGCCGCCACTCGCTGTTGCCATTTTTCGGTTCGGGGTGCACTCAGCCTCGTGATGCCAATTGAGGAGCTACTCGACCGAATAGTAGCGGCTCCGGTCAAGAGTACCGTCATAACGACCGGGAGAGCGGTGTGCTGACCCCACGCCCCTCCTATCCGCATCCTCCTTGAGGATGACACGGCGGTCGGATGGTCCCGGTAGGCCACTCGTGGCCGGAAGACGGAGTGCTTTTTTATGTTCGTTAAATAAGCACCTTCAGTGCAGCTAAGTCTGATTTTACCTAACTGATTTCTGTTACTTTTGATCTGCTCGTATTGTCATTCCACATCCGTGTTCACTATTCACTGACAACTACCGTATGTGCAATTTTCTGTAGCGATAGGTCAGGCTTGAGAATGAACCAGTTGGTTTGAAATTAGGCGACGAATATGTGAACTGCAAGTGTGACATTTGTTAATTAACCCTTCATGACATACTGAAAAAGGCCGCGTGTCCTGTATCAACAAAATCTTGACACTGTAGAATATTTTTCCTTTTTTTTTTAGGCATTGTCGTATCGATGACGCAGAGAGATTGAAACTGCTTCTTCAGATGGAATTAGAACGTACTGACAGATTTGTATAGCAAGTCAAGACCAGGGAAGGTGTAACCCAAGTTCATTGTCACTCCTGATGTTTGTTTACTGAAAAGGAAAATATGGAAGTGAAAGAAGCACCGTTGTTGAACAGGAACAGAAAATGGGAAAATTCTACTTATTTATTATGCAGTAGTGGTATCTGGAAGTGAACACAAACTGCGTTTTGCGCGAAATGTAATAAAACAATTTATACCATTTGGTTAAGATACATACGCACATTAGTAATAAGAATGTGTGACAGGTGTACAAGCTGCAGGACTACGTGTTCCAACCTGGAAAGAGAATCTGGAAGGGAAGTACACATTCTGATATCCACGGAGCTCAATCGATAGGTAGGCTTACACGCAATGGATGGAAGCAAGGACAAGGCCAACAGAACGTTTGTAACAGTAGAAGCAGCTACTGTCCTATTATGTACACATTATGATTAGTTTTGAACGTATTAAAATGGTCTGAAACCCGAAAGGAAACTCGCAGAATGTATTGTAATCGGCGCAAACCGAGAGTAAGTACGTGGCAAGCAGGTGCATCGATACGCTAACAATGAAGTCCTTTTGAACGTAATAACGCATCACGCCACAAATCATTTCTGGTGTTGAACGATTTCACATGATAACAATTACGACGCCGCTACTGCGAACCGAATGTATAACATTGCACTCACATTTTATAGTTGTGTATTAGTGTGGGCGTGGGATATTAGTGTAATTATATTTTCTTATTCTTACTGGAAGAGCCACCGCCACGCTTAGTGACTGCGAGATATCGAAGTACGGTATTCAAAATAGCAATTTCTCACTCTATATCATGTCACTGTTCGTTACAGCACACCGGGACGTAGGGATTGCTTTTTTGCTCCTTCTGGTTTCGCGACCGTTTTGTCATAGCCAAAGTAACAAATTTGCTACAGGGTCTGAAAGTACTCCTCACGTGAGCTATGTGTGTATATAATAAAAAATGTAAGCTGCTCAATAACTAAAAATTTATATTGTTTAGCATGCAATGGCCAAATAGGTTGTTTACAACGGTCGTTTAAAGGAACAATTGTAAAAAGGGAAAAAAATTGGGGCCGCACGAAACTTTGTTTGGTAATTTTTTAACGTTTTTCATAAAGATGAACCGAAGCCAACTAAAAGTTGTGCATTCTGTGAAGCATTTCCAACAAAATGATGTTTCGTTCCTTTGTTTCCAAAATTGCGACCGTTGCTCTTGACCTGGCGGATTGAAGAACAGCGTAACAGTCAAATTGATGTCAATATGCAGGGGAGATCGGAGCACATTTACGCCCATTTCTTTTACGAATTTTTTAAAAACGTTTTCGGTTCGGTTTGCCGTGTTTAAGACTGTTTAATCTTTTAACTTGGTTACTGAAGTATAACTTGGCATATATACTTCCAAATGTACATTACATGCAAATAATTTTATGTAGTCCCAAGCGGTGCGTAAACGTGCCCCGGATATGAGGCAAGTTTAGGCACCTCTAGAGGCACATTCTGCGTTATCATAGAACACAATAAGTAAAGAAAACGCATTATTTTTCTACTAAAATTTCATAGCGTTTTCTTGGCGGTAAACAGAATTGCAGGCTTACCTACAACAATTAACATGGTAAAACGCAACAATTTTACTGCTAATAAACAGTGTTTCACCTGTTAGCATAATATGGCCTACACGGAAGTCTGAATGTTAGTTAAAGGTCTATTAGTCATCGTTGTCTGGAATTGCAAGTTCTACACGGAAGAATGAAGGTGGGAAAAAATAGAAAAAAAAAGAAAGGGGGGGACATTGTGTTTCCTGTGGTGCAATCGTCTGAGCCCATCTCTTACTTTTAAGGCCCTGGACCCAGTCTTTATCTCTTCTGCACTTATTGTATCGTTTCAGGCAGTAAACAGGAGGGCAATTTCTATCCTCTTCCTTATACTGCTGGAGGTTATAAGAAACAGGAAAAATGTCAGGGTGGGGCATCAGTTAAGTTGGGAGTGCTTGCCGACACACGCTTTGTAAGAACTCGTCTTGTGAGCATACTGAGAGGGGCGGGGGGGAGGGGGGGGGGGAGGGGAAGATACAAGATGACAGACGTGATAAAGCGAAGCAGAAATGACGTGTACCTGAAAGGGATGGCATAAGACAGGAGAGTTACCATTGAAAACATGCCTTTGCGCAGAACACTAATGATATCACAAGTAGGCCTAACCTCATTTTCCTTGTTCTTGCTTTTACAAATTTCTTGTCCTCACCAATCCTTCCTCTCACAGAATTATTTCTTTCTGCTCTAGATTCGTTAAGTTCCAAAAGCTTAATTATTAGCAATTTGTAGCTTTTATTCTCCTGTGCGCTCATTTTTTTGTAATTGTTTTTCCAACAGCTGTTGTCTATAACTTTCCTTGATGGGTTGGACGGCAACGCAAAATTGTGCGGAAATGTGTCCCATACAGAACTGCGTAACCGCGCCCCATCGCCATGTTCGAATTAAGTTCTAAACTACAGTAGTAGTAACTAATATTTACTCAGACATGAATCTAAAATGCGGACTAAAATTTTACGACGGTGGAATAATTGCAGAGTTCAGCCAAAATGGCTTGGAGACTTAAACTGAGGCACTTAAATGGATTGCAGTAGTAACAGACGACTTGAAAGAGAGAGAGGGAGAGGGGGGTAGGGGAGGGGGGTGGGTGGGAAGGGGAGAGGGAGAGAGAGAGGGAGAGAGAGAGAGAGAGAGAGAGAGAGAGAGAGAGAGAGAGAGAGAGAGAGAGATCTCAACACGAAACGCAACGAATCTACTGGATTCAGCAACATTCACAACTGAAAATAACTTCAGAATGAGTAATGTACACAGTTGGCACAGTGGATAGGCTTTGAATATACTGAACACAGATAAATCGACAAAACACGAAGAAGTTGTGTGGAACTATGAAAAAATAAGCAAAATATACAAGCTGAGTAGTCCATGCGCAAGATAGGTAACATCAAGGATACCGTGAGCTTAGGAGTGCCGTGGTCCCGTGGTTAGCGTGAGCAGCTGCGGGACGAGACGTCCTTGGTTCAAGTCTTGCCTCGAGTGAAAAGTTTTACTTACTTTATTTTCGCAAAGTTGTGATCTGTCCGTTCGTCGTCTCTGTTCACTGTAATAAGTTTAGTGCCTCTGTTTTGCGACCGCACCGCAAAACCGTGCGATTTGTAGACGAAAGGACGTGCCTCTCCAATGGGAACCGAAAACATTTGATCGCAAGATCTTAAGTCAACCGATTCCTCCACACGAAAACACGTCTGATATATTCTATACGCCACTGGTGACGGCATGTGCGTCACATGACAGGAATATGTTGTCGACCCACCTAACTTGTACACTTGGCGAATGGGTAAAAAGATTCTTCTACCTTGCCCGATTGAGGTTTTCTTGTGATAATCACTCCCAAAAAAGTGAGGAAACCATAAGAGTTTGTCACATAAACTGCAACAAATGAATGCAACTATTTCACAGTCGCATCGGACGGACGGACGGACAGATGATAATTGCCTGAAAATAAAAAAATTAAACTTTTCACTCGAGGGAAGAGTTGAACCAAGGACCTCTCGTTCCGCAGCTGCTCACGGGACCACGGCGCTCCTGAGCTCGGACTATCCTTGATGTTGCCTATCTTGTGCATGGACTACTCAGTTTGTATATTTTGCTTATTTTTTTCATAGTTCCACAGAACTTCTTCCTGTTTTCTCGATTGATCTGTGTTCAGTTTTTCAAGGTCTATCCAGTCTGCCAACTTATAACTAAATCTGAGGGGGGTGCGATGGGGAGGTTCCCTTGTCAGTATGAATCCTTAACTGAATTACTGAACGCGCCAACCGAGGACATGAAGAGGAAAAAAAAATCATAACGCACTTAAAATTTGTGTGTTGGACTGGCTCACCTTCGATTTGCAACTGGCTGCGTGTCAGAGATGAATGGCGGCGCCAGTCAGTTGTTAGGTCAGAGAGGTTCATTCAGAATTACGTAACGGGCGGTGAACAATGGCAGAGCTCAGGTGTTGACCCCGTCAAGGTCACGCGCCAGCCAGCCAGCTCGCCTAAACCACACACACACACACACACACACACACACACAGCGAAGGCGCATTTGACCAGCCACCTTGCTTACTAGTTTGCTTCTCAACTCTCCAGTAACCCGCAGTTTTAGGACCGGAGCTTTTAATCGCAGCTGCAGCAGCAAAGACGATGACGCAAGCGAGGAACGATTCCAAGCGCTGCTTGTCGCGTTCCAAAGACGGTTGGCAGTAACTCCAGCAGGCGCGCCGTAATTTTGTAAGCCACGGGCGTGTGTCGTCCTCAGCGCCGCATTACCTATCCAAGACTGCACGTGACAAGAATGTGTCTGAGTAATTGCTAACAATTTACATCTTCACCTTTTGTGGTCCTGTCCTCCTCAGTTGCGCTTAATATCACGGTATATTGATAAGTTTCACTTATGGACCGTCTGACAGCAACTGAATAAAACACAATTTTAGTGCCATACGCGTTTCGCCTTTATTTTCTGCAAGGCATCATCAGTGGCAGGTTGCGTAGACAGTTTCTTACATTTTACGCTCCTGTTGCATTTTTGGTGTTGTTCTTCCTATGAGCACCAATTGCTGTTTTTTCCACATTCCACAGCACTATGCACTGAACGCTTGTTTGTTATTCAGTTGCTGTCAGACGGTCCATAAGTGAAACTTATCAATATACCGTAGCTAACAATTTAGTTTACATTATTGTATAGAGTGATGGAAATCTAACGACACCGCTAGATTTGGTGGAATATGCTTCGGCTCCAACCTCCGCAGTTACCTTTCGGTCTGGACTCGTGAACTGGAAAGCTATAATGAATCATATCCTACCAATACGTCAAAAGCAGGTACAGTACAATGCTAACGTGTAAATCGGACTTCCTGAAACGAGCGAAGCCCAATTTTCAGCAAAATATATCAAAAATTTAGTTGTCTAATGGTCAACAGACCCGTATCCGAAAAGGCACGGTTTTGTTGTTAGAAAGCAAACGATCAGTGAAGCTAGCACATTTCACGATCAGTGTTCCACGAGAAGTATCCTGTTTTGTTTTGTAATTTTGATGCGGCAGCTTCATGGAGGAACAATGGGTAGTGCACAGATTGCATTGCAGCAAAAGTTTATCAATTTCGAAAATTTTATCGCATCTCCTGCGCCACAAGCTAGCAATCGAGGACTGCCACACACATTCGGAATAGCGTGCAGATGTCTTCCAGGAAAGCATCCAGTATATGGTGATCGGGTTCGAAATTAATTACTTAGTATCACAACAAACTTAAGACACTTAAAACTGTAACAAAAAATTTTAGAAATAGCAAATAGGCTCCAATGTGGGTAGTAAAAAAAGAGGATAATATTCTTCAGACGGCCGTTGTGACTGAGCGGTTCTAGGCGCTTCAGTCCGGAACTGCGCTGCTCCAACGGTCGCAGGTTCGAATCCTGCCTCGGGCATTGATGTGATGTCCTTAGGTCACTCAGAATTAATTAGTTCCAAGTCTAGGGGACTGATTACCTCAGATGTTTAGTCCCATAGTGCTTGGAACCATCTGAACAATCTGATAATGTTCTTCAAATACATATACTGTATTACGGTAAACAACGAAATACAATATCAGTCTCTATTTACAACCTTTAAGAATCGTTTCTCAATCGTATCTCCTTTCACAGTCCCTGAAAGTCGCAGAAATTATAGCAATGACATGATTTCACATCCAAATCAAAGACCACTGTATTTTTCGTAAGTAGACAGATACTGCATAACGATGGTAGGCAATGAAAACCTCTAAACTCCATTTGTCTGCATAAACCTCGTAATTTCAGTAACTCCATTATCAAAGACGTATTTGAAAGAGCATCTATTTTTCTACTATGTGAATAACTAGGCTTCTACCGAACAGTTGCCCATCAAGCAGCATTATCTGTACCACTTTAAGAAATTGTTTTTGCTGCTTCTGTGAAGTTTAACAAAGCGGAGTAACGTCGTTTCCATTGCCTGCCACTGACAAGCGAAACTGTCGCCGATCCAATTCCCGGTCACGCAAACAGTTGGCACCCGCCTAGTCTGTCGCTGTGGCGTCTTTCTCTAGAGTGTACAACGCAAGGTTCGAGGCAAAAACAGTAACTGCTATCCGCTTTATTTTTAATTCGCTTATAAAACATTTAACTTTAATTACGATTTCGTTGTGGTGCTGAGCAAGTATCTGGCTATGTTATTCGCTAAATACACGTATATTGCGAACGAAACACGCTACGTTACCAGAGGAAAACTTACACGTAAAAGTGTTACCTTGAAATATCGCCATGCCTCATCCCTGAGACGAAGCACGGAAAGGTGAGAGGAAGGAAGTTGACTCGATTTCGTGTACCCCTTGACGGAAGACACAACAGCAAACTGTTCTGACGACGTGCTAATACCCAACTTTGCACCTCGTCTTTAAGGGGTTCTTTATTTCAGTAACAAATGCTGGAGTGGGGTTGTTATACCACTAATAGCGCACATTCCCATTTTTTCGAGAATAAAAAAAAATCAGCTTAAAAGCATGAGAAGCGCGCGCACAAAAGGGGAGGGGGGAGGGGGGGGGGGAGAGGCAAAGAGCAGAGTGATTGGTGAGGGCGGACGATCTGGGTTCGATTGCCAGTAATGTAAAGAATTTTTCCTTTTTGAGGAACGGGTGCATTCAGCCCTTGCGATGCTGGTTGAGCAGCGACCTGGCTTATCCCAGGACGTGAAAACTGACAATGGCTGACATAGCAGGGTGCTGACACCGCGGTCCTTTATGCCGCGGCCCATGACGCCAATGGCGAAGGATGACTCGGCGGTCGGTCGGTTCCCAAGCGCCCCCCACGGCCTGTGGACAGACTTTATGTTTACGACACGCAGTAGCGTAGTTGCACTCTGACGCAGTGAAATGACGACGCCGGTGATGGTGGTGGTGGTCGAAGTAAAGATCACTATGATGATGCATGGTGGTGGTGGTGGTGGTGGTGGTGGTGGTGCAAGCGTTCGTGATCGAGGCGACGATACAGGAGATTATGGATGATATTGCTGAACTCTTCTCCACAGCAAGTGGCTTGCAGAATGGAGATACTGCAGAAATAACCAAGTCCAGTCACACACTTATTCCACCCGAGCAAACAAATTTACGTATCGCATTTGCAAACGAAATGTTACAAACAAAATACGAGAGTACTGAAAGGCGATAAATAATTGACCTTAGGAAAAAACTGTGTCGACTGTAAACGTGCATTTAAAAAAAAAATTCCTGAGAAAAGTAGTGTCAAACGTATGTGACACAGAAACATACGGCTATTGCATCATCGGTAGGCACTCCACATACGCTAATCTCTTGGCTCGGCAACTGTTTCGCTCCGAATGCGGCACTAAGCAATTTATTACCACGGACACGCCTAGGTGTCGCAATGTGAAAGCCGGTCTGCATCATCGTCCTCGATTAAGCAGTTCCAGCAGCACTAATAGCAAACAACTAATTGCCGCGGAGTGTCCTACCTGCTCATTGCGATCGTGGGCGATACGGCGAGGCGGCAGCTGGGTGCGTTATCTGTGGCGCCGCCAGCGATGCGCGCTGCGTGCGGCGATGGCCGGCCGACTGCGCGATCGCTATCTCTGGAAATCCACAGGTGTGCGCTGCGCTGCGTCACTATCGCTGGCGCGTCGCGGCGCGGTGAGGTGGTGGGGGATGGTGTGGCGTGGGCTGCGACGCGACCGTGAAAACACGGCCGCGTCAACGCGTTGGCACACTCGCAGTCCACACAGGGGCAGTCATCGAGTCGGCCGCTGTGTGCTCATCCTACTGTTTACTACCGGCGGCGTGGGGCAAAGGCGTTGGTCACACAGCTCACTAGCCGACTATCAAACGCCGCCGTACTGGAAACTGCCGCCGTGAGGTTTCGAAAAAATAAACGGGCGCGTCAGGTCCGACTGGGGACGCATTTCTCCGCCAACGAAGTGCACTACTGGCCATTAAAATTGCTGCACCACGAAGATGTGCTGCAGATGCGACATTTATCCGACAGGAAGAAGATGCTGTGATACGCAAATGATTAGCTTTCCAGAGCATGCACACAAGGTTGGCGCCGGTGGCGACACCTACAACGTACTCATATGAGGAAAGTTTCCGACCGATTTCTCATATACAAACAGCGGTTGACCGGCGTTGCCTGGTGAAACGTTGTTGTGATGTGTAAGGAGGAGAAATGCGTACCATTACGTTCCCGACTTTGATAAAGGTCGGATTGTAGCCTGTCGCGATTGCGGTTTATCGTATCGCCACATTGCTGCTCGCGCTGGTCGAGATCCAATGACTGTTAGTAGAATATGGAATCGGTGGGTTCAGGAGCGTAATACGGAACGCCGTGCTGGATCCCTACGGCCTCGTATCACTAGCAGCCGAGATGACAGGCATCTTATCCGCATGATTGTAACGGATCGTGCAGCCACGTCTCGATCCCTGAGTCGACAGATGGGGACGTTTGCAAGACAACAACCATCTGCACGAACAGTTCGACGACGTTTGCAGCAGCACGGTCTGTCAGCTCAGAGACCGTGGCTGCGGTTACCCTTGACGCTGCATCACAGACAGGAGCGCCCGCGATTGTGTACTCTACGACCAACCTGGGTGCACGAATGGCAAAACATTTTTTCAGATGAATCCAGGTTCTGTTTACAGCATCATGATGGTCGCATCCGTGTTTGGCGACATCGCGGTGAACGCACATTGGAAGCGTGTATTCGTCATCGCCATACTGCCTACCACCCGGCGTGATGTTTTGGGGTGCCACTGGTTACACGTCTAGGTCACCTCTTGATCGCATTGACGGCACTTTGAACAGTGTACGTTACATGTCAGATGTGTTACGACCCGTGGCACTACCCTTCATCCGATCCCTGCGAAACCGTACATTTCAGCAGGATAATGGACGACCGCATGTTGCAGGTCCTGTACGGGCTTTTGTGGATACAGAAAATGTTCGACTGCTGCCCTGGCCAGCACATTCTCCAGATCTACCACCAACTGGCCGAGCAACTGGCTCGTCACAATACGCCAGTCACTACTCTTGATGAACTGTGGTATCGTGTTGAAGCTGCATGGGCAGCTGTACCTGTACACGCCATCCGAGCTCTGCTTGACTCAATGCCGAGGCGTATCAAGGCCGTTATTACGGCCAGAGGTGGTTGTTCTGGGTACTGACTTCTCAGGATCTATGCACCCAAATTGCGTGAAACTGTAATCACATGTCAGTTCTAGTATAATATATTTGTCCAATGATTATCCGTTTATCTTCTGCATTTATTCTTGGTGTAGCAATTTAATGGCCAGTAGCGTAATATCTTTAAAGCGGTCCCTAGACGGTCAGTGATATTATGCAATATTATTTTCCTCCTTAGACTGCTCAATAACATTGTCAGTTACATTGTGCAATAACACTGCGGTTCGGAATGTTGGACGATTAAGACTCCCGCTGCCGTGGTAACTGCTCTACTATGTAGCAAGCAGAAAAAAAGTGGATGAAAAACTCGTTAAAGAAGCGTCAGAAACTACTCAGGGATGTTTACAGAGAGGTTAAAAAACCTTTAGTGTGTTGAAGGTCCAACATCGGAGTCCCAAATGGCTCTGATCATGATGTCTTCAGTACTCTTCGATTTATAACTACTTAAACCGAACTGACCTAAGGACATCACACACATCCATGCCCGAGACAGAATTCGAACCTGCGACCGTAGCAGTCGCGCGGTACCAGATTGAAGCGCCTAGAACCGCTCGGCCACAGCGGCCGGCCCCAGAACTAGATTTCGTAAATCTATTTCCCAATACCACTTTTGTGTGGTCATGTAAACACTTTACAACCGAGCATGTAAATCCGCTTCTGGTTGCCGGTTTTCCAGTTCCGCAGTCGATTTTCGTTCCCGTGTAAGCGTAATCCGTTTCGAAACGTGCTTGGGCTGTCAGATTTCGTCCTGTTTTTAAATACGAGGGTAATCCCAAAAGTAAGGTTTTTTTAATAAGTACATAGAGCTGTTTATTTCCACAATGGTTTACATCAGTTTACAGCTCGAACATTTAGCTATTTTTCGACGTAATCACCATTTCTGTTGATTCATTTTTGTAGACGCTGTGGCAGTTTTTGTATGCCCATGTCATATCAGCTCGCCGCCATGCTGTTCAGAAAGTTGTGAACCTCTTCTTCTACCTTATCGTCGGAGCTTAATCGCTGGGACCACAATTAACGCTGACAGGTACTGTGAGACTCAACGGGCAATTCACAACCGGAGAAGATGAATGTTGAGCAAGGGCGTATCACTGTCCACGACAAGGCTCGCTACACATCGCTCGGCAAACCGTTGCCTTCCTGCAACACTTTCAGTGGAACATAATCCTCCCTATAGTCCTGACTAGCTTAAGAGAACATCTGGCCGGAAAACGATTCAGCTCCGACGACGAGGTGAAACAAGAGGTTTATCTCTTTCTGAACAGCACGGCAGGGAACTGGTATGTCATGGGCGTACAGAAACTGCCACAGCATCTACAAAAATGAATCGACAGAAATGGTGATGATGTCGAAAAATAGCTAAATGTTCAAGCTGTAAACTGATGTAAACCACTGTAGAAATAAACAGGTCTATGTACTAATAAAAAAATAATAGACCTTTCTTTTGGGATTACTCTCGTATTTTCGACTAATATGGATGGTGTGGTTTTTTGTACGGTGAAGGATATGTAGAACTATTAGACTGAAGCCGTTTACAACTCGACTAATTGAAGACAAACAAAGATTGTTCAGACTAAATCGTAAAGTTAATCAGCTGTTTCCCGGGCGCCATATGTAACTGGGCTATCAAGTCCGCTTCAGACTTAATATGTAAACACTACAGCAGACAACGATTTCCGAAATTCGGTTTTCGTCTTTCGGAAGGTGTGTTGCACGTAAACGTAGTGATAAGCACTTCATAACCCCCCCCCCCCCTCCCACCCTCCCGCCTTCCCTGGATAATTTTCTGCGAACGCCCATATCCCCATCTCCCCTATCATCAAAAAACAAAATAATACAAAGAGACATTTCCACCAAGAACTCATGTATTACGTTACGAAACCTTGCTACTGATTGTTCTAACTTCTTAACAATTTTAGTTTCGCCTTACAGTATTTAAGACAGTTATGGAAACGTGTCATGTAATACTAAGTGCATTAAGGGGAGTAGGACGTCAATGGAGCCTTTTTGGAGCAGGAGAGACAGCACAGGACATTTTAGTTTCCCCGCCTATACTTTTACGAATAAATTAATAAAACTGTCAGCCTGACCAGGAAGGATTAAGGTATCACAATCACAGAGTGGAAGTTAAAAAAAATAACAATAATTTTTTTTACATGTGAAAGTATCATTTTTTCACGTCGATTGGCTGCGTTTGTTGCTATAGGTGCACGTTTCTTCATAAGTAAGAGTGATTCTTCGATGAATTTTGTACAGCATACAAACCATACTTACAGGTGTATGAAACCCTAGAAATTATTTAATTTATGAAAACACGAATGTTCTGTTAAATTTTAAACTTCGTGTTTAGAAAAACTCAAATTTTATAGTTAATTATCTCAATTTTACCACAGTTTTTAATAGATTTGGAAAATTCTAGTGTATGTATGGTTTGTATGCTGTGCAAAATTCATCGAAGAATCTACCTAACTTATGAACAAAAGTGTACCTATAGCAACAAATACAGCCAATGATAAGTGAAAAAAAGATGAAATACAAACGTAAAAAAATTAATTATGTTCTTATATTTTTGAACTTCGATCACTGTTAGTGTAAATCCTGAATCATTTCTGGTCATTCGGACAAAGTTTTATGAATTTATATGTAAAAGTATAGACAATGGAAATTAAAAATTCCTGTGGTATCTCTCCTGCTCCAAGTCGCCCCGTTTGACGTCCTGCCCCACTTAAAAGATTACATTCGGGTAAGTAGTGTACACACAGTGATAAATTTCTGTATGTACGGTACTTTTGTTCCTAACTTAGCACTTTTTCTTTTTTTTTGAAACACTATCCTCTGTGGCCATTCCCTGCATTTTCTCTGCAACAAATCATACGAGTCCTCATTCTTACGACTTCTGTTTCCGCAATCATCTGCAACAACATCCTTCAATGGTGGCAAACATTTAGACATTTCGATGCTCTCTCTTGTTTGTAACTCATTTTCTACACAAAACCAAACCTAACATTACATAATCTCACTGATATGCCTAGAGCGCCTAAGACCGAAGAATATCTGTTGATTCATTGTGGATAACAGACAGCGGTCGATCAGGTATTTACCAAAGAAAACTCACAAAACACCCTTATGTTTTCGGAAGTTATTTTGTTTACACGACAGTTTCGACAACTTATTAATGTTATCTTCAGGCCACTATGCAGTCCCATGTATAGAGAATCTGATACATGGAAGCACGCATAACCGGAGCCAATTTTTTTCTTTCTTTTTTTTGTGGAGTGTACCTAGAATACTTGACAACAACCTCTTCGCTGTGTGCAATTGATACCATCTGTACATCGGCCACCCCAATTAGCGAAACACTATTAATTTTAAGTCTCACTTCGTAACCTAATTCCCTCAGCTTCGCCCGATATACCACGACTGCAGTGCATTACATTTATTTTCAAGTTAATACGTGACACTGTTTTCAATGCACTGACGATTCCGTTCAACTGCTCTTCAAAGTCCTTTCCTGTATTGGACAGAATTAAGTCATCGGCAAAAATCAAGTTTTTATTTTTTCACCACGAGTTTTAATTCCCTTCTCAGATTGTCCTACTTCCTTTACATAAAAAAATACTGCTGCTGTACACTCTCAAAAAGAGAAGGAGGCCATTGTTGAGTGAGGAGTGGCAATTCGGTCTCTCGATGCGAGGTGATAATGGACGGATGGAAGGAGAGTAGCGAATAATTAATTACGGCAATGCAACGGCGTATTGTACGAGAAGCGAAAGTCTCCAGACATTTGGGATGTGGCACAGCACAATGGAGAAAGGATGGCGAGATGAGCGAAGCTGTCTCACCTGTAGCTACTGGAGATCTGCTGCCCCGCATCTGGAGAAGGCGTTTCTGATCCTGCGCGGAGGCGGCGGCATTGTATGGAAACGAGGCGCTGAGGGGTCTCAAATGTGGCGCGTCTGCCCAGACAGAACACGCTGAAGACCCGCGGGCGGGCGTAAATAGATGCCAAGTACGAATGAGAGTAAGCAAATACCTGCTTTTAATATTACTACATACAAGGTGATTTTTTCCATCGCGCACAAACTCTACGGATTGGTCGATGAGAGGATACGGGACAAAAAAGGTGTGATGAGTGTATGTGAGGAAATGCACGGTTTCCGTGCTAGAGGCCATTTACTCAATCATACTTTGCTACAGAGATTCCTGTCTAATAAGCGCTGTACCACGAAGCTACAGTTGCAGTATGCATGGCTCTGAGCACTATGGGACTCAACTGCTGAGGTCATCAGTCCCCTAGAAGTTAGAAGTACTTAAACCTAACTAACCTAAGGACATCACACACATCCATGCCCGAGGCAGGATTCGAACCTGCGACCGTAGCGGACTCGCGGTTCCAGACTGTAGCGGCTACAACAGCTCGGCCACCCCGGCCGGCCAGTATGCATGGTTTCCTCCTAGAGGGTCGTACTGTTCCTCATACGTCATGCCCTAGCGCCCTCTCCTGCCATAGTACAGGGTGATTCAAAAAGAATACCACAACTTTAGGAATTTAAAACTCTGCAACGACAACAGGCAGAGCTAAGCACCATCTGTCGGCGAATTAAGGGAGCTATAAAGTTTCATTTAGTTGTACATTTGTTCGCCATTTCAGCCAATAAAGTTTTTTGTCCCTTTTTCTTCGAAGGTGCTACTGTAACTGGACTACAGTATCTGGAGATGTTAGAGAATTGGCTGTTCCCTCAGCTCGAACAAGAAGCACAACAATTCATATTTCAGCAGGATGGAGCGCCACCACATTGGCACTTATCTGTCCGTAACTACCTGAACGTCAACTACCCGAGGCGATGGATCGGCCGCCAGGCAGCCCGTGACAGAGCACTTCATCACTGGCCTCCAAGAAGCCCTGATCTTACCCCCTGCGATTTTCTCTTATGGGGGTATGTTAAGGATATGGTGTTTCGGCCACCTCTCCCAGCCACCATTGATGATTTGAAACGAGAAATAACAGCAGCTATCCAAACTGTTACGTCTGATATGCTACAGAGAGTGTGGAACGAGTTGGAGTATCGGGTTGATATTGCTCGTGTGCCTGGAGGGGGCCATATTGAACATCTCTGAACTTGTTTTTGAGTGAAAAAAAAACCTTTTTAAATACTCTTTGTAATGATGTATAACAGAAGGTTATATTATGTTTGTTTCATTACATACACATTTTTAAAGTTGTGGTATTCTTTTTGAATCACCCTGTACTTGGTAACGTTGTGTCCTATTCACTTCTCTTGCTGACTCACCTTGTAGTGCACATGAATGCGTGTCTGGAATACGACTTCATCACACATGACTGAATTTGCTATTAACGATGGTATACGTATCGCTGTTCGTCAAATGTCGAAATGAGAAACAAAATATTGGGCGGAGGTGGGGGAAACGGGAGGGGGGGGGGGGGGGGGAGATTGCGAGAAAAGCATTTCGAAAAAAAAAAAAAAAAAAAAAAAAAAAAAAAAAAAAAAAAAAAAAGAGAGAAAGTGGCTTTTTCGACAAATCTTTGTGCACGGTTGTGCAGAACATTAAAACCGATACAAGTTATTTGAAGTGTCTTTTTGTCTCTGTTATCGTTTCAACGGTGTTCATTCAGAAGTATTGAATATTTTTTCCAAAGTATGGTTCACCATCCTAATGCACGAATAAACAAATACTTGCCTTTTACTGTGCTCTACAGTGCAACATATTCAAAGATTTAAGGGCATGCCTTGGGTAGGTTCATTTGTAGCACGTAAACGTGCATCCACCCCCTCCCGCCTTCCCCGACACACACACACACACACACACACACACACACACACACACACACACACAGAGTCGTAGTCGCTCGCCTGCGTCGTTAACGCCACAGCCGTCTGCCGCCATGCACACACTGGCGTGCCGGCTGTGTAGCCAACCAGGCGGAACTTTATCTGCCGTGCGCCGCCGCATTCCTGTCAGGCCTGAGCCTGCCGCAGATAACCGTGGAGCGACCCGACCTGCACAGCGGCCCCCGTGCGTGGGAGGGCAGGAGCACAGCACTCATTCCGAGTCGGTCCGCCAGGAGGCGGGCGCGTCGCTTTTCGGGCAGCGGTCGGAGAGAATTAACGACGCTCCTCTACAAGGCTGGATCCGCAGCTCTGGAAGTGAAGTCCAGCGCAGTACGCTCACGGGACAAAATACTGGTAGTCCCCTAAAACAGCAAGGTGGTCGCTTTCAAGCGCCGTGGACGGTGCAGAGAAATGCTACAGGGCGGCGAAGGTCCTTCTGTTGCCTACTAAAGCGCCGATATTAACCGCGGAAACTGTTACACCTGCCTAACATTGTGTAGGGCCCCCGCGACCACGTAGAAATGAGGCAAGCCCGCATCTCGTGGTCGTGCGGTAGCGTTCTCGCTTCCCACGCCCGGGTTCCCGGGTTCGATTCCCGGCGGGGTCAGGGATTTTCTCTGCCTCGTGATGCCTGGGTGTTGTGTGATGTCCTTAGGTTAGTTAGGTTTAAGTAGTTCTAAGTTGTAGGGGACTGATGACCATAGATGTTAAGTCCCATAGTGCTCACAGCCATTTCAACCACTTTTTTTTGAAGTGAGGCAACACGCGACGTCGCATGATGTCTGAAGTAGTGCTGGAGGGAACTGACACCATGAATACTGCAGGGCTGTCCGTCAACCCGTAAGAGAACGAGGGGATGGACATCTCTACTGAACAGCACGTTGCAAGACGTCCAAGATATGCTCAATAATGATCACGTCTGGGGAGTTCGGTAGCCACCGGAAGTGTTTAAACTGAGAAGAGTGTTCGTGGAGCCACTCTGTAGCAATTCTGGACGTTTGAGGTGACGCATTGGCCTGCTAAATTGCCCAGCTCCGTCGGAATGCAGAATGGCTGCAGGTGATCAGACAGGATCCTTACGTACGTGTCACCTGTCAGAGTTTTATCTAGACGTGTAAGGGCTCCCGTGTCACTCCAACTCCACACGCCCCACACCATTACATATCCTCCACCAGCTTGAACAGTCCGCTGCTGACATACAGGGTCCATGGATTTACGAGGCTGTCTGCATACCCGTACACATCCACCTGCTCGGTGCAATTTGAAACGAGACTCGTCCGAGCAGACAACACGTTTCCAGTCATCAACAGCCCAATGTCTATGTTAACGGCCCCAGGCGAGGCGTAAAGTTTTTGTCTTTCAATCAAGGGTACACAAGATGGCCTCCGGCTCCGGAAGCCCAAGTCGATGATCTTTCGTTGAATGGTTCGCACGCTCACACTTGTTGATGGCCCCGCATTTAAATCTGCAGCAATTTGTGGAAGGTTTGCACTTCTGTCACGATCAACGGTTCTGTGCAGTCGTCGTTGGTCCCGTTCTTGCGGGATCTTTTCCCGGCCGCAGCGATGTCGCAGATTTGATCTCTTACCGGATTTTTGATACTAAATCTGTTTTTCCAAAGCTGTTTCACAGAACAAGACCGTACTGTGGTTCCTTCTCTAGATTGTCGCACACATAAAAAAATGGTAGATATCGAAATAGACGACAGAGGGATGGAGAAACAAAATCGCTCAAAAGAGGAAAGGCCGCTGGACCTGATGGGATAGCAGTTCCATTTTAGACAGAGTACGCGAAGGAACTTGCCCCCATCTAGGAGGCAGCAAGCAAGCAGGGCCAAGCTAGATTTTTGTTTTAAAATAAAATTTTCCTACAGTATTCAAACGGTTGCGTACCACTGTGCTAACGCGTAATAAATGTAGGGTAGACAACTATCAGAAGTGGTAGTATGAACCAAGACAAGAAAAATGTCCAGTAAACATGGACTTCCGAGTACTTTAAGAGCTATGAGCACCTGTTTATCTTCGCTACCGTGAAAAACTTCTCTATTCACCATGTGCTCACAACTCCTAATGTACGCATTTTCGAGCCTGTATTTATCCCACTTTTTCCTCGTTTTGGTCCGTACTACAATCTCTGAAAGTTGCCTACCCTCAGTCTTAGCAAAAACAGTAGCGGTACATGTAATACGCCGTTAGAGATTTCAGAGTGATTTTTGCCTGCTCCACTCGTTCGTCTCCGAACCAGGGATCCATACCTCGAACTGATGCGTTTATCGCCTCCACCGTCCTAGGAAGTTGCGATCATCATTACTGAATCAGCCGTAAACACACACGTACATATATATACATACATACATTTACAGGGGCCTGTAACTTGGACGTCCTGTAGCGTCGTTGGATGACATTTCCGGACACGGGCTCCAAGTCCTACAACTCCGTAACGCGAATCTCCGGACACCCTGTATACAGATGCCGGTATTATCGCGTACACACGGTATAAAATGGGAGTGCATTAGGGGAGCTGTCATTTGTACTTAGGTGGTTCATGTGAACCTATTTCCGACGTGATATGGCCACGTCTTTGAAACCTGCAATGGTAGTTGGAGCTAGACGCATGGGACATTCCATTTCGGAAGTCATTGGAGAATTCACTATTCCGCGATCTACAGTGTCAAGAGTGTGCCGAGAATACAAAACGTCAGGCATTACTTCTCTTCATGGACCATGCAATGGCCGACGGCCTTCACTTAATACCGAAAGCAGCAGCGTTTGCGTTGTCAGTGCTAACAGAGAAGCAACGCTGCAGAAATCAATGTGAGACGTACGACGGACGTATCCATTAGGACAGTGTCGTGAATTGCGCGAATGCCTTTGCTAACAGCACGACACCGCCAGCAGCGCCTCTCTTGGACCCCTATTCTGTATCTTTCCGCCATTGTGGCGATCGTTTCGGCACTGTAGAGCACCGAAAGGTCTAGTACTCGAATCAGAGCCCCTGCGTTATTCAGTAGCGGCCGCAGATCCGCGCATGCGCACAGCGCCACGAACACAAAGCGGCTAGCAGACAACACAGGTGCGCTATTCCACGCAGTACCGAACTTGCGTTTTCGGTACGAAGTGTTGCTAAAATACCAGCGGAAATGTCGGACGAAAATGAAGTTAGTAGGTTCACAGTTCAGTGACACTGAAAGAGTGTTTAGGATTGCTATTATGATTGTCGTTTATTTGAAACAAAAACACCAACCCTGGGTATGGAGAGGCACTCATTATTGAGCAATTTTGGCCAGTATTTATAGCGCTAAACAACAACAACAACAACGCGTGGCTGAATTCTTGTACTATTGCGGAGGAACATAGGCCGACTTCATTGCCAAATGGTGCTGCGTAAGTCAGAAATGCGTAATAGTTTGGAAGGTTTCTAGTATCAGGCTTCACATAATTGCTTTCCATTGTTACTTGAAAGTTGTAAAAACGTTACGATAATTACTAATTAAATCATTTGTGGGAAAAAGTACACAAAGTCACTAGAAACGCCAGTTCACACCCATGTAATATACGTAAGCAGAGCCGATGTCTTGATATTTAATGATCTTTAAACTCTTATTTGCATAAAATGAAACGTCCCCTTTTTAGAACAATTATACCAGACTGTGCTTAAACTGATACACAATATTTTTAGCGCAACGCAATCTGACTTTCAGAAATCCCTACAAAAGAATGGCCCTGACTAACATTAACCTATACCTTTCACAAATCACTTACCTCACAAAAATCTTCGTTACTCGAACTACTGCAAAACAGCGAGCGCCGCTACTGCCAGCTAAATAAAAGATTCAAACTATGGAAGGCACTAACTACTGATAGGCATAGTTAGCAAATGAAAGATATTAATAGAGAACAAACAATGTATTTACCTTAATATCATATATATATATATATATATATATATATATCAGTTCATGACAAATTTCAAAACTCCGCCATCTCTCTCCCCACATCCACCACTGCTGGCGGCTCACCTCCAACTGCGCAACGCTACGCGCTGTTCACAGCCAACTGCACAAGACTACAATGGCGAGTATTACAACAATGCAAAGCAGCCACAGACTGCACACAGCACAGCCAGTGATTTTCACACAGAGGTGGCGTTACCAATAAAAAAACCTAAACAGCCTACTTACAAAAAATAACACGTATTTTGAGAGAATATTGACCGAAAACGTTTTCTGTCTGGATGTAATCATTCACAATAACAACCTAACCTAACCATATTTCTAACGAAAGAAAATAGTCTATTATGAATTCATTTCCCAACCGGATGCGTCCTCTGGTGATTCTTTTCTAACACAATCACTAAATCCAAAGCTAAAACCGCTAAATACGTTTAAAATAACAAATTATAGGTGTACAGAGACCACAGCTCACCGATCGACAGAGCCGCACCGAAATCCAAAACCTCTCAGTACAATTGTCGTAAAATCGGCGGGACGACCGTTTGGTAACAGGTCTCAGCAGCTTACTGAATAGGATATTTCGATAAAGAACCGAAAATGACGTCACTACCGAAACGAACCAACTACACCGATCGATATGAACGATACAAAAAAGGGCCCCTGGGCTCGTGACCAAATCGGATGGACCCTCGACGACTGGAAAACTGTGACCTTGTCAGATGGGTCCAGATTTCAGTTGTTACGAGCTGATGGTAGGGTCTGGCTGTGACTAAGACGTTAGAAAGCCATGGACCCACGTTCTCAAAAACACATTGCGCAACCTGGTGATGGCTTCATAATGGTGTGGGCTGTGTTTAAACGGAATGGACAGGGTCCTGGTTATAGCTATGGTGGTAGAAGTTTCTACTTTGATATTGCGATTTCGGCATTTAATCCAGTGCCAAGCACGCACGCACTCGCACGCAGTGGCAAAGATAATGGGGAGAGAAGAACAGTATTTACAGCAAACCTGAGAATATGCTAATATGCACTTACAAATAATTCGTGCCATGTAATAGGACATAAAGAAGTTATCACAACAGTTCCCATATTACAACCTGATCTGTTTCCTTCGGGCCTTTGAAATTGCCTTTCCTGTTTACATGCCGTTTGAGTTTCTGGCATTATATGTAATATATGTACCTAATATTTGCTAACAGGTTTTAACGTGGGATCCAACGGTATAAGGCTATTGTTACTGGAAGATTATGTGTATGTCGTGAGACCTGGCGGCGTGAAGGTACAGACTAGAAGACAACCCACACGGATCTGTACGCTCACGCTTCCAGGTGTCATCACCCGTCACAAAGGGAAGGAGTACTAAATACATTGGTTCACAGAGCTCGTGTGGTCTCCATCGAAGAAAGCTTAAAACCGGAACTAGACCACCTCAAAGATGTGTTCCAGAAGAACTGCTATAGTGACCGTCAAATTCGACGGGACTTCAAGCAGAAGATCACACCACAGCCGACACCTGATGATGATCCACCGAAAGCGACAGCCCACACACCGTAGGCGGGCAACGTATCTGGAAAAACAGGCAGGATTCTAGGACTTCATAACATCAAATGCGTCTACTGCCCGCCACCAAAGATTAAGTCCCTTGTAGGGACACTGAAGGACGATTTAGGACTCTGGAAATCTGGAGTTTATTTCATACCGTGCGAGTGTGGGAAAGCATATGTGGGGAAAACCATTCGCACGATCGAGGAAAGGTGTACTGAACACAAACCGCACACCAATCTCCAACAGCCTACAAAATCTGCAATCGCAGAACATTGCCTCGAGACAAATCATCGTATGAAATACGAGAACACAGAAGTCCTGCACAACACATCCCGCTTTTGGGACTGTGTATACAAGGAAGCAATTGAAATCCGGCTGCACGAGAACCTTATTAACAAGGACAACGGATTTCAACTCAGCCAAGCTTGGAATCCAGCAATAAAAGTTCTGCAGGAGCAGCGGAAACGGGGCACCACACCCGTCGAAGGCGGCATGCGGAGTGACACCCATCAGTCATCTCGCCAGCGCAAGCTACCCCCACCACCGAGGCCTGCACATCCCTCGGTCCATACGCGGAGTAAGTGGAGGGGCGAGGCGACAGATATATATACCACACCACCCGCCGGCCTAGGACGTCAGTCAACAGGAGTAACCCGACGACGACGACGACGACGACGACGACGACGACGATGATGATGATGATGATGATGATGATGATACGTTACGCCGTCAAAAATTCGTTCTACAACGACCAGTCAACCCGGCTGCATGCCCGAGAGACCTTCAAGCGACGCTACTCTAGTTTTCCCACTGTTTTCCTGCCTCATGAGAAGGGCACATTGCCACTAATTAGATCTGCAAAAACACTACCGTCTAACATTGCCACCTATTTAGAAAATATATTCAGTTTCCGTTTTTTCGTACTGTAGTTATAACAAAAAAGACGATTGCAGGGGATAAAATGGCTGCAAACATCTTAGTTAAAATTTCTATAAACTAATACAGCACTTGAAAATTGTAACGCGCCGTGGTTCTCATGCAAAAGCTGAACTGGCGCAACAACTTTACTATTTCAATCAATAAATGTTACCTCTCACTATCTAAGAAACCATTATGTTTATTCGGAAACGTTTGCTCTGCTGCCGACCAGAGACGCCGAAAGCAAACGTCGTGCCACAGCAGGAGTAACCGCAGTAGAATCGTCCCGGGCGGCCTATGTTTTCACTGAAGCTGCAACTTGTTTTACATGAATGGCAATTATTAGTTTAACAATCCGCCAAAATATTACAATAAGCAGCAGGAGAGAAGGTGATGCGCCGCCGGTGACTTCAACGCACGGTAGGGACGGTAACTACTTCCACAGCGTGTATGTATTAGTAACGACTAAAATGGTCATAGGGTCCCAGCTGCAACTATCTGAAGGCTTCCACGGGCAACAAAAATTATTCTCTGTTTTTTACAAAATTACTGACCGCAATTAAAAATTTAAAATGTTATCAGTAATCTACTTATTAACAGGTATAATCTTACGTAAAATGTTTAACACAAGAAGCCAAGAATTGAAGTTGGGAACTGTGCATATTTCTTGGTGCAGTGAGATATACAAACAATGTGAGACACTTTTGAAACACTTTTTTTAGCCGATACCTCCGACAAAGTGATGAGAAACATTTAACAGTTACTATATTTTCGCTATTCATGCAGTAAAACTTCACTGTTAAAATTTTAATTCATTATTTACTAGTAACTGTATTCGCAACACTTTTTACGCACATCTACAGGTACCACTGAATGTATCTGCAAAATTATATTATTGTACGACACACAATTCAGTAGATATTACGTGTTGAAAATTGAGACGCGTGAAAGCTAGCTTTACGTCAAGTCGAAGCGCAGATTACCCGGACTATATTTGACCACTATGATCTGTTTTAATCATTGCTACACAGCTTACTTACACTAAAAGCAAAAGTAAATGCATTTGTACAGTGTAAGATAACCATCATGTAAATTACAGAACTGACACTGTAATTTGATTAACTTCTCATGGTTGGGATTCACAGACAGAATATTTTTAGAAGGCATTATAGTCGCCGTTCACTGTATGAAATATTTATTATTACGATTGAAATTTCGGCCTTTTGGGCCATTTTCAAGTTACACTGCAAAAGTTACCTAAACACGAAAAAAATCACAAAAGTGAAGCACAGGGTGTATACACATAATTAAACAAACATTTCATGAAGATAGTAGCGTAATTATAAAAATTGGTGAGAAATGTACATAAGTTACATTCTGTCTGAATATAAGACTATCTGACATGAGTACATGTCGTCGTCAAAGTGCAGCTTTTGACCACAAGATTTGATGAGTACGACACTTATTAAATTGTAAAATGTTGCTAAATATGTGCTGAATTGTCAGTGTTACCATCCTTCTAATAGTCTATGACAAATAAAAAGGTTAGTGCACTGACAACATGGAGCTATTATGTTGGCGCGAAAATACATTTACTAAAGATACTGCCTGTGCACGTAGCAAAGACCGTGCACACCAAGGATACAACTTATAAGCTTTATATCGTAAAGTCTTTTCATCTGTCGACATTAATTTGTATGACATTCGCAGAGCCCTCACAGTACAACGGTACGCTGGCGATATTCTGCGACCCGCATTACTGCCCTTCCTAGGAAGCCATCCCGGGCTCACGTTCCAGCAAGATAACAGCCACCCGCACACTGTGAGAGTTTCTCCTGCTCGTCTTCGTGCTTGCTGAACCCTGCCTAGGCCGGCAAGGTCTCAGGATCTCATCCCAGTTGAGAAAGTAAGGAGAGTTATGGGCAGGACCGTCCAACCACCTTCCTCGGGATTTTGACGCTCAAACACGCCAACTGGACAATTTTTTTTTCCTCTTAAGGACGTCCAAGAGCTCTGTTCATCAATTCCAAGAGGAATAACAACTTGCACAAGGACCAGAGTTGGATAAACGCGTTATTGGTTTGCACAGTTTGTGAAGTGAAGAGGTGAAATAATGAGTGTGGGGAAAATGTGGGTTTTAGTGAAGTTGTAGTGAATTTCCTATCGTCATGCTACATTAGCAACGTCTTACCGCGACGCAGGTTAACTGCAAAACGTGGCCTGCCTCCGTGTCTGCATCTCGAGACGTCGAGGTGCAAAGTAGTTCCGGGTGCCTTACCAGGCCGCGTTGTAATATTCCTGGCTTATTCAGCCATCATATTGGGCTCCAGGAAGCTGTTCCCAGGCCAGTGGAGATGCAAGAAGCATAGAGATGACGCAGTGTGGGATGAGGTACCGGTGACAGATGTTAGATTCGGTACCATTCCCGTGAGAAAGACCGGCTGCATGATGCTGCTGCTCTGTGATTGGCTGCTGTGTTCGGCGGTATGGCGCCAAAACGTTAAACTTGAGTTGCTATTATTAATTAAACCTGCCATCCAAATTACTTCATTTTTTTTAAATAAACATCTCTCAACAGCCAGCTATCAATCAGTCATTTCAAAATTATTAAAACCAAAGTTCTACTAAAACAAAAGACTGACGATATTACTGCCGATGCACTTCGGTGGCGTTCGGGTCACGCCTTGCCGGCTTGGCGCGCGAAGTGTCTCGGGCAGTCCGGCTCTCCAGTTCTGACCGTTCCAGTAGACAGACATGTCGTCTGTTATAGCAGTATTTGTTTCATGCAATTTTATTTACTACAGTTCCGACCGTCGCTAGGCACAGACATGTTGTCTGTAATCAGACATGTTGTCTGTGGCAGGATGTATTTCATCTTATTTTAGCCAGATATAATGACTGTGGAAAGATATGTTCAATACGTTGTGATCAAGAATAGTTTCTCGTGTCTATATCAATAAAGACGCGAGTGGCATCCCAAACGAGTTACAGTTTATTGGTAGCAGCAGCTCCTTGCGAACTTAATTTCAGCCTCAAGGAAAAGAATCCACGACCTGCGAGCTGTTTTCTGCGCTGGGGACATCATCATCGTGAAGACAGCAGGTTAGTGAAGTGTACAAGAACTTGTGTATTCCACACAGGGCAGTGGAAACGACTAGGCACCTCACGAGTACTGCATGCACAGTACAAATGTGCTCAGTGACACGTCATCTGCAGTAATGCACAGGAGGTAAAGAAGGATGAAAGTATTAACACTATCTCACAATTATTCCTTTTTCTTGCCGTAGCGTGTACAAGCGATATTGTAAATCACCACAGGCATGTGTTTTCAGGAAAACTGTATGCGTTTCTTCATTTACTTTGCGATAGTTATAAATATGATTGTTCTAATAAAAAAAGCACTCCGTCTTCAGGCCACGAGTGGCCTACCGGGACCATCCGACCGCCGTGTCATCCTCAATGGAGGATGCGGATAGGAGGGGTGTGGGGTCAGTACACCGCTCTCCCGGTCGTTATGATGGTTTTCTTTGACCGGAGCCGCTACTGTTCGGTCGAGTAGCTCCTCAATTGGCATCACGAGGCTGAGTGCATGGTAAGTAGTAAAAAAAAAAAAATTAAAAACTACATCCAAATACAAGTTGTATTTTTAAAATCATAATGGCCATTCAGATGAAACCCGGTCACCAGTGTCAAGTAACGATTTTATTAACTCAAATAATGTAGTTATACACAGTACACATATTCAAAAATAGTCGCCAAAATTGTTGGCACATTTATCCCATTGCCACACTAGCCGGACGACTCCATCTTGGAAGTAGCTACTCGGCTGATGTCGGATCCAGGCCTGGATCCAGTCACACAGTTCGTCGTCCGTTGCGAATCGTTGTCCGGCAATAGCTTGTCTCAGAGGTTCAAAAAATGGTTCAAATGGCTCTGAGCGCTATGGGACAATATCTATGGTCATCAATCCCCTAGAACTTAGAACTAAGCTAAGGACATCACAAACACCCATGCCCGAAGCAGGATTCGAACCTGCGACCGCAGCGGTCGCGCGGTTCCAGACTGTAGCGCCTAGAAGCGCTCGGCCACGCCGGCCGGCGTTTCAGAGGTCCAGACACATGAGACTCACACGGTGAAAGGTCGAGACTGTACGGCGGGTGTTCCAGCGTTTACCACCGAAACTGCTGCAGTGTCGTCTTCACCGCATTGACCGTGTGTGGGTGGGGTATTATCATGCGGGAGAATAAATGTGGTGTCACCGCCAGACACCACACTTGCTAGGTGGTAGCCTTTAAATCGGCCGCGGTCCGTTAGTATACGACGGACCAGCGTGTCGCCACTATCAGTGATTGCAGACCGAGCGCCGCCACACGGCAGGTCTAGAGAGACTTCCTGGCACTCGCCCCAGTTGTACAGCCGACTTTGCTAGCGACGCCACACTGACAAATACGCTCTCATTTGCCGAGACGATAGTTAGCATAGCATTCAGCTAAGTCAATTGCTACGACCTAGCAAGGCGCCATTATCATTTGCTATGTATCTAATGAAGCATGTACAGTAACAAGACCAATGTTCACCAATTGTGGATTAAAGTTAAATATTCCAGCAGCTACGTACTTTTCTTTACAGCATTCATTAGGTATCCTGTTTCAGACCTCACGCCAGCCTGCGTGAGTTTAAGCGCGTGACTTTCGGTTACCCGTCACTGTGGACTGGCTGTCTTGTCAGTCCACAACAATAACGCCATTGCACAACGTGCCTCGGCGTTTCGACTCGATGGCTCGTCTAAGGTTCTGTAAATTGGCTTCATAACGCTGGGCGCTGATGGGGGTTCCCCGTTCCAGGAACTAGACAAGCAATGGGCCCTTGTGGTAAAGAAAGGACGTCATGACCTTACCAGAACTGGTGTGCACAGCCTTTGATTTCTATGGAGGTGGTGAAGTCGCATGTTTCGACTGTTCGCTCTGACGCTTACTTTTCGGTTCAAAATGGTGACATGTTTCGTCACCGGTGACAATGCCCGACAGAAAGCCCGTATTCCTCCTCACGATAACATTGCAGGTGACTCAAAGAGAGTATTGCGCTGTTCGGCGGTCAGTTGGCGGGGAACCGACTGCGCACAGGTTTTTCAACACTTTGTGCTGTTGAGGTGACGACGCTAATGCCCAGTAACCGACGGACCTCGACCACGGCGATTCTCCGCTTCTGCAAGACTAAAGCATTCGCTTCCGCAACCACATCCAATGTGATGGCAGGATGGGCCTGCCCAGGACGAGCACCGTCTCCCAGTGAGTCGCGGACCTCAAGGAATCGTTTGCGCCATTCCACAACAGTTTTACGACCCAGACTGTGCTCACCGTACACAGCCTCCATTTGTCGATACATTTCACGGCCTCCGACTTTCTCCGCCGCCAAAAAACGAATCGCTCCTCGTCGTTACTGCTTACTCACCCGCATGTTCGGTAGTGGACGATAACCTGTGTGACCACCTTCTCTTCAGCGTGAACCTCACTGGCGCTATGCAGCATCAAACGGTGCGCACGCGTCACTCTCTCTACCAACAGATGGCGCCACCATCTCCGCAGTTACGCGGTGGCATCTTACGTCTAAGGCTAAGGTAGACGCACTGACCACGTTTCATTTGAATGAACGTCATACACTATGTGATCAAAAGTCTCCGGACACCTGGCTCAAAGCGTGGCGCCCTCTATCGGTAATGCTGGAATTGAGTGCTGTGTTGACCCACCTTCAGCCTTGATGGCAGCTTCCACACTCCAATGCATACCTTCAGTCAGGTAGTGGAAGGTTTCTTGGGGAATGGCAGCCCATTCTTCACGGAGTGCTGCACTGAGGAGAGGTATCGATGTCGGCCGGTGAGGCCTGGCACGAAGTCGGCGTTCCAAAAAATCACAAAGGTCTTCTATAGGATTCAGGTGAGGACCCTGTGCAGGCCAGTCCATTACAGGGCTGCTACTGTCGTGTAACCACTCCCCCACACGCCGTGCATTAAGAACAGGTGATCGATCCTGTTGAAATGTGCAATCGACATCCCCGCATTGCTCTTCAACAGTGGGAAGCAAGAAAGTGCGTAAAAACATCAATGTAGGCCTGTGCTGTGATAGTGCCACACAAAATAACGGGGCAAGCCCCCTCCCTGAAAAACAGGACCAGACTATAACACCACCACATCCGAATTTTACTGTTGGCACTACACACTCTGGCAGAGGACGTTTACCGGGCATTCGCCGTACCCACATCCTGGCATCGGATCTCCACATTGTGTACCGTGATTCGTCATTCGACACAAAGTTTTTCGACTGCTCAATCGTTCAATGTTTACGATTTTTACACCAAGCGATGCGGCTTTTGCTATTTACTGGCGTGATGTGTGGCTTATGAGCAGCCGCTCGACCATGAAATCCACGTCTTCTCACCTCCCGCCTAACCGTCTTAGTACTTTCAATGAATCCTGGTGCAGTTTGTAATTCCTGTGTGACGGTCCGGACAGATGTCTGCCTATTACAGATTACGATTCTCTTCAACTGTCTGCTTGTCCGCTTTTGCTCTGTACGTGTTCCTTCACGTTTCCACTAACCACTTTGGAAACCGTCGACGTATGGATGTTTAGGCGTGTGAAAATCTCGCGTACAGGCGTATGACACAAGTGACACACCATCACCTGACCACGTTCGAAGTCCACGAGTTCTGCGGTGCGCCCCATTCTGGTAATGACTAATCAGATCGCTGATATGGAGTACCTGGCAGTAGGAGGCTGCGGAACGCAGATAATATGAAATAGGTGTGTTTTTGGTGGCGTCCGGATACTTTTGATCACATAGTGTACACGCGGTTTTTAAAAATATTATGTTAACCCTCAAGTGTGATATAAACTGAAGAATATGGGGACTGATGAAAAAATACATTAATAATTAGATTTGAACGGGAGTCGAACCGTCGCCTCATACACGTTCGTCTTACGCAGCTCGAGCGCCAACCACTTTAGCACCATGAACTCCGTACTGTCCGGCCGCTATACATCAGATACATAACAGACGCGTTAAACATATCTTGTGATTTTCTCGGAATTGCCAGACTAGTGCACCTTACTACTTGTTTTACTGGCCTATTAAAGGTGAACACACGGCTGTGAGCAGTATGGGAGGTCGTCAGTCCCCTACAACTTACAAGGGAACCTCCCCATCGCACCCCCCTCAGATTTAGTTGTAAGTTGGCACAGTGGATAGGCCTTGAAAAACTGAACACAGATCAATCGAGAAAACAGGAAGAAGTTGTGTGGAACCGTGAAAAAAATTAGTAAAATATACAAACTGAGTAGTCCATAGGCAAGATAGGCAACATCAAGGAAAGTGCGAGCTCAGCAGCGCCGTGGTCCCGTGGTTAGCGTGAGCAGCTGCGGAACGAGAGGTCCTTGGTTCAAGTCTTCCCTCGACTGAAAATTTTACTTGCTTTATTTTCGCAAAGTTACGATCTGTCCGTTCGTTCATTGACGTTTCTGTTCACTGCAATAAGTTTAGTGTCTGTGTTTTGCGACCGCACCGCAAAACCGTGCGATTAGTAGACAGACGAAAGGACGTGCCTCTCGAATGGGAACCGAAAACATTTGATCGCAAGGCCATAGGTCAACCGATTCCTCCACAGAAAAACACATCTGATATATTGTATACGACACTGGTGACGGCATGTGCGTCACATGACAGAAATATGTTGTCGACCCACCTAACTTGTACACTTGCCGAATGGGTAAAAAGATTCTTCTACCTCGCCCGATTTAGGTTTTCTTGTGGATGTGATAATCACTCCCAAAAAAGTGATGAAACCGTAAGAGTTTGTCATATAAACTGAAAATGAAAAATTAAAATTTTCACTCGAAGGAAGACTTGAACCTAGGACCTCTCGTTCCGTAGCTGCTCTCGCTGACCACGAGACCACGGAGCAGCTTGCCTTCCACTGTCCCTGATGTTGCGTATCTTCGCATGGACTACTCAGTTTGTATATTTTACTAATTTTTTTCATAGTTCCACAGAACTACTTCCTGTTTTCTCGATTGATCTGTGTTCAGTTTTTCAAGGTCTATCCACTGTGCCAATTTAGAACTAAATCTGAGGGGGGTGCGATGGGGATGTTCCGTTGTTAGAACTACTTAAACCTAACTAACCTGAAGACATCTCACACACATCCATGCCAGAGGCAGGATTCGAACCTGCGACCGCAGCGATCGCGCGGTTCCTGACTGAAGCGTCATAGAACGCTCGGCCACTGCGGCCGGCGAGGCTGTACAAAGTTCGACGTAAAGCCGCGAGCCGAACTGGCGCGGCGCCGCCACGTGAGCAGCCCGCCAGACAGTGTGGTCTGGCGCTGATCGATGATGGCGCCGCCGACTCGTGCGGCTTCCCTGCGCCCCCGCAAGGCCGGCCTGTGCGCCGTGACACCGCGGGGGATTACAGGGCAGGGCGCACCACGGGCTTCGCAAGCCTGCGGCGGGGTCGCTACGGGGCCGCCTGCGACTCACGGGCAGAGACAGCCCGCACTTCCGCATCCGCGCTATCCCCAGAACTACGAGGGCAGTTCAATAAGTAATGCGACACATTTTTTTCTCGGCCAATTTTGGTTGAAAAAACCGGAAATTTCTTGTGGAATATTTTCAAATATTCCCGCTTCGTCTCGTATAGTTTCATTGACTTCCGACAGGTGGCAGTGCTGTACGGAGCTGTTAAAATGGCGTCTGTAACGGATGTGCGTTGCAAACAACGGGCAGTGATCGAGTTTCTTTTGGCGGAAAACCAGGGCATCTCAGATATTCATAGGCGCTTGCAGAATGTCTACGGTGATCTGGCAGTGGACAAAAGCACGGTGAGTCGGTGGGCAAAGCGTGTGTCATCATCCCGCAAGGTCAAGCAAGACTGTCTGACCTCCCGCGTGCGGGCCGGCCGTGCGCAGCTGTGACTCCTGCAATGGCGGAGCGTGCGAACACACTCGTTCGAGATGATCGACGGATCACCATCAAACAACTCAGTGCTCAACTTGACATCTCTGTTGGTAGTGCTGTCACAATTGTTCACCAGTTGGGATATTCAAAGGTTTGTTCCCGCTGGGTCCCTCGTTGTCTAACCGAACACCATAAAGAGCAAAGGAGAACCATCTGTGCGGAATAGCTTGCTCGTCATGTGGCTGACGGTGACAATTTCTTGTCAAAGATTGTTACAGGCGATGAAACATGGGTTCATCACTTCGAACCTGAAAGAAAACGGCAATCAATGGAGTGGCGCCACACCCACTCCCCTACCAAGAAAAAGTTTAAAGCCATACCCTCAGCCGGTAAAGTCATGGTTACAGTCTTCTGGGACGCTGAAGGGGTTATTCTGTTCGATGTCCTTCCCCATGGTCAGACGATCAACTCTGAAGTGTATTGTGCTACTCTTCAGAAATTGAAGAAACGACTTCAGCGTGTTCGTAGGCACAAAAATCTGAACGAACTTCTCTTTCTTCATGAAAACGCAAGACCTCACACAAGTCTTCGCACCCGAGAGGAGCTCACAAAACTTCAGTGGACTGTTCTTCCTCGTGCACCCTACAGCCCCGATCTCGCACCGTCGGATTTCCACATGTTTGGCCCAATGAAGGACGCAATCCGTGGGAGGCACTACGCGGATGATGAAGTTATTGATGCAATACGACGTTGGCTCCGACATCGACCAGTGGAATGGTACCGTGCAGGCATACAGGCCCTCGTTTCAAGGTGGCGTAAGGCCGTAGCATTGAATGGAGATTACGTTCAAAAATAGTGTTGTGCAGCTAAAAGATTGGGGAATAACCTGGTGTATTTCAATGCTGAATAAAACAAACCCTGTTTCAGAAAAAAAAATATGTTGCATTACTTATTGAACTGCCCTCGTAGTCGCAGCCCCCGACAATGGCAGCTTTTGAACGGCGCCCAGGGAAACGGCAGCCAGAAATAAACACTTTTCAAAAATTGTTATTTCCATCTCGTGGACTCCGCTGCAGTCACTGAGTGCCGGTGAATGTAGAGAGCCTGTACAGGGAGAGGGTGGCCAACCGGACGATACGGCGGCCATTTTTCTGCCAAACTGCGGGCGGGACTTTTGAATGGCCACTGGAGGAGTACACACTCACCGAATCAAAAGCACAAGACAATATGACGAAATCGTTCGTTAAATGCCTTTCTTTACAGCTATAGTATACTCACAGTAGCCTACTACGTACAGCACAGCAAAACTTGATACAGTGGCTGTAAAAATTATTCGTTTCCTGCATTTCTCTCCTTTAAAGTTCGTTTACTAGACATATTACAATGAAAGTAACGTAAATAAAACAAAATATAGTGTATAGCATTTGTTTTGTATCGGGAGTGCATAACGCTAAAGATTTAACGTACCTGTATTACGTCAGATGACTGAAAGTCGTAAGCAGTTGTTTACTTGTGACATGCAAAAAGTGTGAGACGTGTCAGTACTTCTTGTCACGCCTTCAAACTTGTTTTATATGTAGTAAAAAGCAAATATGACTTACTTCGCATGGATAAGACTACTCGGTTGGTTTCCACAAGGCTCCTGTTTGATTTATGTCAGCCCTGTTGACAGACTGCGCACTGCTTTCGTCTTTCTTGATTGCGTGGAAATGCTGAGATGCGAAATCCACCTTCGCCTCTATTGGAACAACCAAATGCAGCAAAACCTGGCATCGTTTACGAACGTCTGCAGAACGAATTGCAGGTGTCAAAAAAAAATACTGTACAATTACTAACGTGTTTACTTCAAACGTGTAGGCCTACCGACTTCCATCACAAAACGCTTCATTATTTCAACTCTTATTTAAGATCGCAAACGCTAGTTACGTACTAAAAACGACATACAACTAAATCGAGCACGCATGCACAACGCATAACAAGTCTCTGAATAATTCAAATACCTTTTAATCGTTTCCAAAAGTCCTCTGAACTCAAACTCAAAAGCACGGCGAAGATAGGAAGAGCGAGAGACGTTTGGCGCCATTTTTGTGCCAACGCTAATCAACCCATCACGGGCAACTTCACCTATGGCAACTCTCTCTGTATACAGGCTCTCTAGGTGAATGTTGTATGTAAAGCCCTCCAGTGGTTAAGTCCTTAATTTCAGTCTGCAGATGCGTAAGCAAATAAACTTTAGCTAGGTTTCGGCTATAATAACGTAGCCTCCTTCAGAATGTCAGAATATAAAATTGAAACATTCTGGATACTGGCCTTGTCACATTTACAATGTTGGTGCTACAGTACGTAGTCGTAAGACTGCGTCACTTCACTGATGTTTTGCCGACAGGCTGGACGAGTCGGCCGCGGGCGCCGAGTCGTGAGTTAGCACTCAGTGCTCACATGTCCAGCCTGTCGGCAAAACATCAGTGAAGTGACGCAGTCTTACGACTACGTACTGTAGCACCAACATTGTAAATGTGACAAGGCCAGTATCCAGAATGTTTTAATTTTATATTGTGACATTCTGAACGAGGCTGCGTTATTATAGCCGAAACCTAGCTAAAGTTTATTTGCTTACGCAACTGTAGGCGGGCGCTGAGTCTTCAGTCTGGCATGTTTTACTTTTATATTGTGACATCCTGAAGAAGGCTACATTATTATAGTCGAAACGTACGGTAAGTTTATTTGCTTATGCAGCTGCAGGCTGAAGTTTAATACAGGGTGATTCAAAGCGAATACCACAACTTTAAAAACGTGTATTTAATGAAAGAAACATAATATAACCTTCTGTTATACATCATTACAAAGAGTATTTAAAAAGGTTTTTTTTTTCACTCAAAAACAAGTTCAGAGATGTTCAATATGGCACCCTCCAGACACTCGAGCAATATCAACCCGATACTCCAACTCGTTCCACACTCTCTGTAGCATATCAGGCGTAACAGTTTGGATAGCTGCTGTTATTTCTCGTTTCAAATCATCAATGGTGGCTGGGAGAGGTGGGCGAAACACCATATCCTTAACATACCCCCATAAGAAAAAATCGCAGGGGGTAAGATCAGGGCTTCTTGGAGGCCAGTGATGAAGTGCTCTGTCACGGGCTGCCTGGCGGCCGATCCATCGCCTCGGGTAGTTGACGCTCTGGTTGTTACGGACAGATAAGTGCCAATGTGGTGGCGCTCCATCCTGCTGAAATATGAATTGTTGTGCTTCTTGTTCGAGCTGAGGGAACAGCCAATTCTCTAACATCTCCAGATACTGTAGTCCAGTTACGGTAGCGCCTTCGAAGAAAAAGGGACCAAAAACTTTATTGGCTGAAATGGCGAACAAATGTACAACTAAATGAAACTTTATAGCTCCCTTAATTCGCCGACAGATAGTGCTTAGCTCTGCCTTTTGTCGTTGCAGAGTTTTAAATTCCTAAAGTTGTGGTATTCTTTTTGAATCACGCTGTATAATTGCATTCAGTTTCGGTGAGTCTCTTCCATGTTCGACGACGACGCGAAGAATTTGTGACCCCCAAGTTCTTACATTACGTCGGTTCACTTTGCCGCCGGCCGGAGTGGCCGTGCGGTTCTAGGCACTACAGTCTGGAACCGCGTGACCGCTACGGTCGCAGGTTCGTATCCTGCCTTGGGTATGGATGTGTGTCATGTCCTTACGTTAGTTAGGTGTAAGTAGTTCTGAGTTCTAGCGGACTGATGACCTCAGAATTTAAGTCCCATAGTGCTCAGAGCCTTTTTTTACTTCCCTCGTTAGACGAAACTTCGACTCGTCCGAAATGACGAGGCGCTCGGAGAAAGTGTCGTCTGTCATATACTGGAGAATTCAAAAGGAAAATTCGTACCTCCCGTTACTGTGGCTGGGACGTAATTTGCTGCAGCTTAAACTGCAACTTGTGAGGCTTCACAGGCGGGCGTCGTTTCAGAACACGCCACACCGTTGTCTGACGAAGATGGAGTTTCCGACCAGCCCGTCTTGTGGACTTCCCAGCGCTCCGTGTTGGCGTATCCTGTGTACGCTAGAGATTTTCCTCAGACGTGTGCAACGAACTTCCTAGAATTGTGTGTGCCACTCATGAATCTGACTGTGCAGAGGTGGCTTGTCGCTGAATCGACGGCGGAATGCACGTTGCACCTGTACAGTGGATCGAGTTCGCAACAAACAACCGCGTAGCTGTGTCGAAACTTTCAACCTTCCTTTATCCAGTGACTTGCGCAATGTGTTTCCACCTTTTTTAGTTTGTAATAAACATTCGACATCGGTTCTTTTAAATTTTCTTATCACCCGGTACAAGCTGTCACACGGGATTGTCAACATTCGGGGCTCACAGAAACTATTATTCGAAGAAAAAAAAAAAAAAAAAAAAAAAAAAAAAAAAAAAAAAAAAAGTTCAAATGGCTCTGAGCACTATGGGACTTAACTTCTCAGCTCATCAGTCCCCTAGAACTACTTAAACCTAACTAACCTAAGGACATCACACACATCCACGCCCGACGCAGGATTCGTACCTGCGACCGTAGCGGTCGCGCGGTTCCAGACTGTAGCGCCTAGAACCACTCGGCCACCCCGGCCGGCTATTCGAAGCAAAACAATCGTTCCCGCCAAATCCCTGAATATCGATCATTCCTCCTGGGACATCCTGTGTATTGTCCCGGATAACCATAAGAGAGACAGCACGACAACGCACCCTCGGCTTCAACATGTGATGCTGATGGCGAAAATAATTTAATAGCAAATATTAGCCATTTGGAGACGGTAACTCGAAACCGGTAGGGACACGGAAATAAGCCATTTCAACAATTATTTGCGACTCGCTATAGTCTTCTCCACCTTTTTCAGAAAATATTCATTTTATAAACAAACTTGTCTTTTTTGTTGCAATCTACATTTATATTCTAGACCCGTATCGTCTTTCGCATTAAGATTAAGCCATCTTCATTGAAATTAATCTCCAGTAATGCAGTTCTCTCTTTTCACGCGAGTCCTTTAGATTAGCAAACAGTTCACGTCCGAATTGTTACATTAAGGGCGGCAAACCACATTAGGAGGTTAAAAATAATCCAATTTTTGTGTTGGTTCAAATGGCTCTGAGCACTATGGTACTCAACTGCTGTGGTCATCAGTCCCCTAGAACTTAGAACTACTTAAACCTAACTAACCTAAGGACATCACACACATCCATGCCCGAGGCAGGATTCGAACCTGCGACCGTAGCAGTCGCACGGTTCCGGACTGCGCGCCTAGAATCGCGAGACCACCGTGGCCGGCATTTTTGTGTTGCATAAATCGTTAGTTTAACTACCCATGAATACGTTGTCAAAATTTAAAATACAAATTTGGATTCGTTTGGCTTTTATGAGCACAGAACCGAGTGCACATCGGGTACAGGCTTTTATGGCGACATACTATCTTATGATTTCCACGGATGAAAATCCACAACACCCCAGAGGGAGAAGACAGCTGGTGTTAAGTGGCACAAACGAACAGCCGTTGGAATGGAACATGAACCTCACCCTACTCCATTGCAACCCGACGTGCAGAAGGAAATTCCTGCAATATATGAAGATTTACGAAGGGATCAATTACTGGAGAGATGTTTAGGTGGCCACACACAAAATGCGAATCAAAGTTTTAATTCCACTATTTGGCGATTCGCTCCTAAACACTTGCACTCCGGAGTAAAAGTCGTTGAATTGTACTTGTACATAGTACTTAGCAGCGGGCTTATTCAACGAAGGAAATTCATATCTTCTGATGGTCATGAGCGAGGCAGGAATTTTAGTAGGCACGCAAAGCTTCTGTTACGACGAACAATTGGATAACCAGCGTGTGAGCAGGCACAATCGACGTAGTCCATTGGGATCGAAGGAAGGTCGGAAAGCACTGCTGGAAGCTCAAAACGAAGCCAATGAGGAAGAAGGATTACTATATGGTGCTGGGATCGCAGATTAATCGGGAGGCATTTTACGTTAATGTTAACTTGCTTGAATTTCTAGTTTTCGAGAATTTATTTTTGAAACGCGTTCATCTTTTTTTGTGTGTGTGTGTGGGGGGGGGGGGGGAGGGGGGTATAGGGCCCAAAAGATGTACGGTCGTAAGCGCCCGGTATAGAACCATAGGCGTTCATCTCGAAATAACTTTTTCACATTTGCGTGCAGTCTAACTCAAAAAGTATAGAAGCGATCATTATGAAAAGTGATTGTATGATTCTATATAAAATTACAAATTATATGAACCAACTTTTGAGATGATATAATGATTTTAAGGGTATTTTTCTTTGCATGATTAGAGAAAAAAATCGCGAAAATGAAAGTAAATTGCTCCAACACCTGCAAAATTTTTAATTTTCATTATTTTCACTTGCACTGAGGTTCACATTCTTAGAAAATAGGTTGTTAATGTAAAATTGAAACATTTTCGATTGCAGATGAAAATCGGAATGGCTACACTGCACGCAGTTGGAGAGGTATACTGACAACCTTCAGCGGACATCACAGCGTAACTTCCTTACTTTTGCCTGAAATTATTCAAAAAAATTCACAAAAACTGTTCGAAATATGAATGAAATATCAAAATTTGATTCAATTCTAATAAATTCATCCAAAAAAAAGTGTCAAACAGCCTCCTAATGTGGTTTCCCCCTGTAATAATTGATTGCTCACAGTTATCCGTTTTTCCAGCCGAAATATCTCTCTCTCTCTCTCTCTCTCTTTTTGCGACGTGGTGCCTTACCTAAGTAATAATTCACCCCAAGTTTCTATCTTGTTTACTACAGAAGATACACACACTCGAAGTTAATAATACTACCTCGTGAAACTACAGTTGCGTAATTAATTGTTGCTTGTTTAATTACGTTACTTTACTTTGGGAGGCGACAGTGTGAAACTTGTGGATTCTCAAGGATGTTTGAGAGACACCGTCTGTTTTAAACTAAATGCGTGGTGTGTTGAGGAGTATGCGAGTTTCGGAAATTAGTTTTTAACGTCCCGCACGACTTTCGAACGTTATCCGAGTACAATGGCTGTAATATTTAATGAAGATGCCAACTAACCGGTTGTCTAACAGCACTAGACCCGTTACGACTAGCAGCGTATTAGACTCTCAGCGTCTAGCAGAGCCTGCCTACCTCGACGGCAAGCAGCTGCGGCCATTACCACGACGACCACCTCGTCCTGTACTGAACGCTAATTGGAAAAGCGAAGGGTATACGAAGCACAGCGGCAGTAATTATATTCCTCAAGATGAAGCGATTAAGTCCGAGACGTCGCGGCCGACCTATCCGGGATTGCGTGCAAACGCTTCTCGTAATTATTGCAATCTCCATCGCGTAATTCGTCAAATGCCGTGACGCTCGGCCCAATTGCTCATGACGAAACAATGACGATTACTGGCGCGTAGGGAATGCATAACAGCTCCGCACTTTGCTGTCTGAAATGCGAGAACAGTCAGAGAGAGAGAGAGAGAGAGAGAGAGAGAGAGAGAGAATCAGTGACAGTGCTGAACAGAGAAGCATCCGCAACATACCGTAAAACAGAACTTAGAGAGACTGAGGCAACTAGATTGTCACGGGATAGTGATATTCTGTGCTTCTTTCCTAAAAAAAAAGTTTGAGGGTACTCCGACATGGGATATAGTGCAGCGAAAATTAGTTGTAACTGAAGGAAGGGGTACCACCCATCTGCTGCTTTTAGCCATGAAGTCATCAACATGTCGAACCAAAAAAAGTATTTGACTCTTCAGTTGACTTTACTACAGCTCAAATGAAGCACGCGATATCGAGAAAGACACAAACATACAAGAGAATGTGGTATCGAACACTTCAGTTCACATCACCTCAAATGAAGCACACGATTTGAGCGTGTGCATATCCCGTTTAGCATTACCATCGCCCACTATCAGCGGGCGAGGGCACTACATGCTTGTCGAACTGGCATCAAGAACGGTTGCTGCAGCTCCGAAATGCTTGAAACGGACAATGACATCGATTTTCCCACCAAAAACTGCACTGGTATCGTTCGTATTGCAATTACCAACACGAAAAAAATGAAATAAAAAACTTACGTCCGTGAAATAAATCTTTGGGTTCAACGTCGTAAAAAAATTACTTTGTCCACGAAAAAGTTTAGGGGTACGCATCCCCCAGCGTTCCCCCCCAAAAACAGCGCTGGTGATATGCATGCATACAGATGGCGCTAGTATCGCGTACGCAAGGTACAAAAGCACACTGCATTGGGAGAGCTGTAGTTTGTACTCGGGTGATTCAAGTGATTATGGCCACACGACGGGAATCAAGAAGCTTAGAGCGCGGAATAGTAGTTGGAGCTAGACGCATGGGACATTTCATTTCGGAAATCGTTAAGGAATTCGATATTCCGCGAACTGCAGTGTCGACAGTGTGCCGGAAATACCAAATTTCAGTCTTTATACAGAACAATGGAAAAGAAAATTGAGAATGCGCTAGGTGACGATCAGTTTGGCTTTAGGAAAAGTAAAGGGACGAGAGAGGCAATTCTGACGTTACAGCTAATAATGGAAGCAAGCCTAAAGAAAAATTACAAATTATATGAACCAACTTCATAGGATTTGTCGACCTGGAAAAAGCGTTCGACAATATAAAATGGTGCAAGCTGTTCAAGATTCTGAAAAAAGTAGGGGTAAGCTATAGGGAGAAACGGGTCATATACAATATGTACAACAACCAAGAGGGAGTAATAAGAGTGGACGATCAAGAGCGAAGTGCTCGTATTAACAAGGGTGTAAGACAAGGCTGTAGCCTTTCGCCCCTACTCTTCAATCTGTACATCGAGGAAGCAATGATGGAAATAAAAGAAAGGTTCAGGAGTGGAATTATAATACAAGGTGAAAGGATATCAATGATACGATTCGCTGATGACATTGCTATCCTGAGTGAAAGTGAAGAAGAATTAAATGATCTTCTGAACGGAATGAACAGTCTAATGAGTACACAGTGTGGCAAAAAAGGCATTTGTGGCCAAGAGAAGTCTACTAATATCAAATACCGGCCTTAATTTGAGGAAGAAATTTCTGAGGATGTACGTCTGGAGTACAGCATTGTATGGTAGTGAAACATGGACTGTGGGAAAACCGGAACAGAAGAGAATCGAAGCATTTGAGATGTGGAGCTATAGACGAATGTTGAAAATTAGGTGGACTGATAAGGTAAGGAATGAGGAGGTTCTACGCAGAATCGGTGAGGAAAGGAATATGTGGAAAACACTGATAAGGAGAAGGGACAGGATGATAGGACATCTGCTAAGACATGAGGGAATGACTTCCACGGTACTAGAGGGAGCTGTAGAGGGCAAAAACTGTGGAGGAAGACAGAGATTGGAATACGTCAAGCAAATAATTGAGGATGTAGGTTGCAAGTGCTACTCTGAGATGAAGAGGTTAGCACAGGAAAGGAATTCGTGGCGGGCCGCATCAAACCAGTCAGTAGACTGATGACAAAAAAAAAAAAAAAAAAAAAAATCATCTCACTATGGACCACGCAGTGCCCGACGGATTTCACTTAACGACCGAGAGCAGCGGCGTCGAATGTCAGTGGTGAGAGACAAGCAACACTGCGGGAAATAGCCGCAGAAATCTATGTGGGACGTGCGACGAACGTCTCCGTTAGGGCAGTGCGGAGAAATTTGGCGTTGATGGTCTGTGGCAGCAGACGACCGACGCGAGTGGCTTTGCTAACAGCTCGACACCGCCTTCAGCGCCTCTGCTGGGCTCGTGACCGTATCAGTTGGACCCTACATGACTGGAAAACTGTTACCTGGTCAGGTGAGTCTCGATTTCAGTTCGTGAGAGCTGATGGTAGGGTTCGTGTGTGGAACAAACCCCACGAAGCCAGGGACCCAACTTATCAACAAGGTATTGTGCAAGCTGGCGGTGACTCCATAATGGTACGGGTAGTGTTGACTTGCAACGGACTAGGTGGGTCCTCTGGTCCAACTGAACCGATTGTTGAGCGGAAATGGTTATGAACGGCTGCTTTGAGAGCATTTGCAGCCATAGTGCATTTCATGTTCCCAAACAACGATGGACTTCTTTGTTCGCAATTGGTTTGAGGAACATTCTAGATAACTCGAGAGAATGATTTGGCGAAGCAGTTGGCCCAACATGAATCCCGTCGAACATTTACGGCACATAATCGAGAGCTCAGTCCGTGCACAAAATCCGGCAATTATGTACGACTATGGGGGCAGCACGGTCCAAATATTTCTGCAGGGGACTCGCAACTACACTACTGGCCGTTAAAATTGCTACACCACGAAGATGACGCGAAATTTACCCGACAGGAAGAAGATCCTGTCATATGCAAATGATTAGCTTTTCAAGCATTCACACAAGGTTGGCGCCGGTGGCGACACCTACAACGTGCGGTCATGAGGAAAGTTTCCAACCGATTTCTCATACACAAACACCAGTTGACCGGCGTTGCCTGGTGAAACGTCGTTGTGATGCCTCGTGTAAGGAGGAGAAGTGCGTACCATCACGTTTCCGACTTTGATAGAGGTCGGCTGTAGATATATCATCAATCTGGTGTGACTGTACCTGGTAGTTATTCTTGTATTTTCCGTGAAATTCTAAAATACCTATTTCACGTCGATTTTGTGCTGCTTAATACCGTGTAATACTTTGGTATAATATTGTAGATATTTCCTGTAGTAATTCCTGTAAATATAAAACATCTATGGTGTGACGTGTCAAAAACATTACAGGGAATATCTACAATACTACGAGGGCAGTTCAATAAGTAATGCAACACATTTTTTTTCTGAAACAGGGGTTATTTTATTCAGCATTGAAATACACCAGGTTATTCCCCAATCTTTTAGCTACGCAACACTATTTTTCAACGTAATCTCCATTCAATGCTACGGCCTTACGCCACGTTGAAATGAGGGCCTGTATGCCTGCACGGTACCATTCCACTGGTCGATGTCGGAGCCAACGTCGTACTGCATCAATAACTTCTTCATCATCCGCGTAGTGCCTCCCACGGATTGCGTCCTTCATTGGGCCAAACATGTGGAAATCTGACGGTGCGAGGTCGGGGCTGTAGGGTGCATGAGGAAGAACAGTCCACTGAAGTTTTGTGAGCTCCTCTCGGGTGCGAAGACTTGTGTGAGGTCTTGCGTTGTCATGAAGAAGGAGAAGTTCGTTCAGATTTTTGTGCCTACGAACACGCTGAAGTCGTTTCTTCAATTTCTGAAGAGTAGCACAATACACTTCAGAGTTGATCGTTTGACCATGGTGAAGGACATCGAACAGAATAACCCCTTCAGCGTCCCAGAAGACTGTAACGGTGACTTTACCGGCTGAGGGTATGGCTTTAAACTATTTCTTGGTAGGGGAGTGGGTGTGGCACCACTCCATTGATTGCCGTTTTCTTTCAGGTTCGAAGTGATGAACCCATGTTTCATCGCCTGTAACAATCTTTGACAAGAAATTGTCACCCTCAGCCACATGACGAGCAAGCAATTCCCCACAGATGGTTCTCCTTTGCTCTTTCGGTTAGACAACGAGGGACCCAGCGGGAACAAACCTTTGAATATCCCAACTGGTGAACAATTGCGACAGCACTACCAACAGAGATGTCAAGTTGAGCACTGAGTTGTTTGCTGGTGATCCGTCGATCATCTCGAACGAGTGTGTTCGCACGCTCCGCCATCGCAGGAGTCACAGCTGTGCACGGCCGGCCCGCACGCGGGAGACCAGACAGTCTTGCTTGACCTTGCGGCGATGATGACACACGCTTTGCCCAACGACTCACCGTGCTTTTGTCCACTGCCAGATCACCGTAGACATTCTGCAAGCGCCTATGAATATCTGAGATGCCCTGGTTTTCCGCCAAAAGAAACTCGATCACTGCCCGTTGTTTGCAACGCACATCCGTTACAGACGCCATTTTAACAGCTCCGTACAGCGCTGCCACCTGTCGCAAGTTAATGAAACTATACGAGACCAAGCGGGAATGTTTGAAAATATTCCACAAGATATTTCCGGTTTTTTCAACCAAAATCGGCCGAGAAAAAAATGTGTTGCATTACTTATTGAACTGCCCTCGTATATAAAAATATTACGCACACGGTACAAAAGAGCACAAAATCGATTTGAAGTCGATATTATAGAATTTCACGAGAAATACGACAAGAGTTACCAGATACAATCACACCAGCTGTTATAGACTGAAGCGCCAAAACAACTGGTATAGGTATCCATATTCAAGTACAGAGGTATGTGAAGAGGCGCAATACGGCGCTCCGATCGGCAACGCCTATATATGACAGTAAGTTTGTGGCACAGTTCCTACATCGGTTACTGCTGCTACAGTGGCAGGTTATCAAGATTTAAGTGAGTTTGTACGTGGTGTTACAGTCGGCGCACGAGCGATGGGACACACCTTCTCAGAGGTAGGGATGAAGGGATTTTCCCGTACAGCCATTTCACGAGTGTACCGTAGTATCAGCAATCCGGTAAAACATCAAATCTCCGACATCGGTGTGACGGGAAAAAGATAATGCAAGAACGGGACCAACGACGACTGAAGAGAATTGATCAACGTGACAGAAGTGAAACCGTTTCGCAAACTGCTGCAGATTTCAGTACTGGTCCATCAACAAGTGTCAGCGTGCGAACCGTTCAACGAAACGTCACCGATGGCTTTCGTAGCCGAAGGCCTGCCGTGTATCCTCGATGACTGCACGACACAAAACTTTAGACCTCGCCTCCGCCCGTCAACACCGACATTGGACTGTTGACAGCAATCATGTTGCCTGGTCGGAGGAGTCTCGTTTCAAATTCTATGGAGCGAAAGAACGTGTGCGGCTATGGAGAAAACCTCGTGAATTCACGAACCCTGCACATCGGCAGGGGACTGTTCAAGCTGGTGGATGCCCTGTAATGTTGTGTGGCGTGTGCAGTTGGGGTGATGTGGGACCCCTGATACATTTGGATACGACTCTGACAGGCAATACGTAGGTAAGCATCCTGTCTGATCACCTGCATCCATTCGTGTCCATCGTGCATTCCGACGGACTTGGGTAATTACAGCAGGAAAATGCGACACTCCACATGTCCAGAATTGCTACCGAGTGGCTCCAGAAACACTCTTCTCACTTTTAAGCTCTCCCGCTGGTCTGCAAACTCCTCAGACGTGAACATTATTGAACATATCTGGAATGCCTCCATTGCGAAAGTGTGACCGGTGCAAGATTTTCTGGAAACATCCCCCAGGCTGTGGCTAAGCCACCTCTCCGCTATATCCTTTCTTTCGGGAGTGCTAGTTCTGCAACGTTCGCAGAAGAGCTTCTGTAAAGTTTGGAAGGTAGGAGACGAGGTACTGTCAGAAGTGAAGCTGTGAGGACGGAGCGTGAATCGTGCTTCGGTAGCTTAGATGGTAGAGCATTTGCCCGTGAAAGGCAAAGGTCCCCAGTTCGAGTCTCGGTCGGCGCACACAGTTTTAATCTGCCAGGAAGTTTCATATCAGCGCACACTCCGCTGCAGAGTGAAAATCTCGTTCTGGATATCTGGAATGCCTGGCAACGTGGAGTTTAGAAGAAATCTCCACTCCCGTCGTACTCTTACGGATTTATGGACAGCCTTGAAGGGTTCATGGTGTCAATGCACTCCACACAGCTTCTGACTTTAGTCAAGTCCAGGCCACGTCGTCTTGCGGCACGTGTATCAGTTTCTTTGGCTCTTCAGTGTATATTCGTCAGGACAACGTACACTCCAAAATGGAAATATCCCGAAACAGCTGTCATAATGATAATATTTTAAACAATGATACTGGAAACTTACACTGTGTAAATATTTTCACTAATCTTCGGATGCAGACAGGTGTGGTTTGCCCCAATCTCTGTGAAGAAAGTGGTGGAACTTACGTGGCCTACTAGCTACCTTTGATATGCTCGACCAGAAGATGGAAGGTTCTTATCACTAATATTCCTATACAGAGGGCCTGCGACCTGGCGCTCCCTGTGATGGTAGTATCTGACCAGCCTTTTACCGTGATTTTTAACGCCGCTCTTGTGCCTGCCTTCAATTTCCGTCTTTGCTGCTGCTTTGGACAGACTGCACAGTAGGGCAGAGAAGCTGCATCTCTGCCTTAGAAAGATTTTTAATCGTAGCACCTCTGTCTCGTGATGTGACAGGCTGCAGTTAGCTACGGCCTACGTTCATCTGCTGCCAGAATTTACGCGCTGTGCTGTGATCCGCACGGGTGGTGTTTCTGTTCCGTTTCCTACCGTGCGGCTGGCCAGGAGCCTAGGAAGTAGAGATGGGCAAAGTCGGTCATCCTTGAGAAGTAGTTCACTTTTTTTGGGAACCGTTCATTTTTACTCGTTCACCGTTCATTGTGCTTGGTATATGGTTCTTATGAAAAATTCAAAATTAGTAGCATAGGTGACTGAAGATGGAAGGCGCCAAGAGGGGCACTTGCCTCCCCTCTGGAGTACAGAGTTTTTATTCATAACAGAATTCTCACACACTTAGTGATTTTCGTCATTCTGCAAAAACACCTCGATTAGCCAACTGTAGCGTTATGTGGCTGATCGCAGTGAAATAATATAACGTGGCGCACGAATAACCGGCCCCGAGTACAGACTGCTCGCCAATTGCGCACGATTTGTTACCGCCACGAGGAGAATAGATAAACATGTGATAATTAGGCAGTGAAGAAATAACAAATAAGCTAATGCAAACAACAGCTTCGAAACCATAGATGACGATTCGTGGGCGACAAGAGCAGTCTAGTACTCCTCGGGGCCGATTTTTCGTGCGCCGCCCTGTACCTCTGAAATAATATTGTAGGAGTTATCGTATTGACCGTTCATTGTCCTTGGTATATGGTTCTTATCAAAAATTGAAAATTAGTAGCATACGTAACTGAGGATGGAAGGCTTATGTAATATCCACCAAACGCAAAAACCGTGTCTTGAAAGGAGGATATAAGGTGAACAACAAAAGCAAAACGAGGATAATGAAATGTAGTGGAATCAAGTCGGATGATGCTGAGGGAATTAGATTAGCAAATGAGACACTTTAAGGAGTAAAGAAGATTTGCTATTTGGGGAGCAAAATAATTGATGATGGTCGAAGTAGAGAGGATATAAAATGTAGACTGGCAGTGGCAAGGAAAGCGTTTCTGAAGAGAAATTTGTTAACATCTAGCACAAATTTAAGTGTCAGGAAGCCGTTTCTGAAAGTATTTGTATGGCGTGTAGCCATGTATGGAAGTGAAACATGGACGATAAATAGTTTAGACAAGAAGAGAATAGAAGCTTTCGAAATGTGGTGCTACGGAAGAATGCTGAAGATTAGATGGGTAGATCACATAACTAATGAACAGAGGTACTGAATAGAATTGGGGAGGAGTTTCTGGCACAACTTGACAAGAAGAAGGGACCAGTTGGTAGCGCATATTCTGAGGCATCATGGGATCACAAATTTAGTATTGGAGGGCAGCGTGGGGGGTAAAAATTGGAGACAAAGAGATGAATACACTAAGCAGATTCAGAAGGATGTAGGCTGCAGGAGGTACTGGGAGATGAAGCTTGCACAGGATGGAGTAGCATGGAGAGCTGCATCAAACCAGTCTCTGGACTGAAGACCACAACAACAACATCGTATTCTCTTCACAAAATGCGACACCAGACACTATTACGGAGCGCGGGCTTCATTCGGTTGTAAGTCGGTCTGCCTTCCATAACAATGAACATGCTCTTTTACTTTGGATAAAAAAAGGCAGGAAAATGGCCACTCATGCGCCATGCCGACGACCTTTACATTTGTAATAACAAAGAATCTTGCCTTTTTACAAAAATTTCCTCCTGCTGGCTATCGTAATAGTGAAGTAAGCTGATACGCCGTTTTGTTGCCTGAAAAAAATGTACGTATTACATACCAAATAATTTTTATGTAATTTACTAAATATAAAATACATTTCAACTACTGGTCCTGGACGCTGAATAGAATACGAGTTCAAAAAATGTTTGAAACGGATCTGGAATGGGCGTGCGAAGCGAACGAAACGAACATCAACTCGGTACTGAACTACGAGCAGTCGGCAGTGGAACTTCGACGAGCGGCCACGCGAAGAATGAGTCCGGCCGAGCGAGACAGACGGGAACAGGACCGAGGCTGGGGCTCTATTCTGTATCGTTCATACCGATCGGTGTAGTAGGTTAGGCTCGGTAGTGACGTCATATTCGGTTCTTTACCGAAATATCCTATTCAGTAAGCTTCGGAGACCTGTTACCGAACGGACGGTCCTCCCACCGATTTTACGACAATTGTTCCGAGAGGTTTCCGATTTCGGTCTGGCCCTGTCGATCGGCGAGGTATGGTTTATGTACACCCATAATTTGTTATTTTAAATATATTTAGCGGTTTCAGCTTTGGATTTAGTGATTGTGTTACTAAATCACCACAGGACGTATCCAGTTGGAAAGTGAGTTCGTAATAGACTATTTTCCTTTGTTAGAAATATGGGTACGTTAGGTTGTTACTGTGAATGGTTACATAAAAGAAACGTTTTTGGTCAATATTCTCTCAAAATATGTGTTATTTTTATGCAAATAAGAGTTTAAACTTCATTAAATATAAAGATATCGGCTCTGCTTACGTATACTGCGTGAGTCTGAAGTGACGTTACTAGTGCCTTTGTGTAGTTTTTCCAACAATGGGTTAGTTACTAATTATCGAAACGTGTTTACAAATTTCAAGTAAGAATGAAAAAGCAATTATGTGAAGCCTTACATTGGAAACCTTCCAAATCATCCCGCATTTATGACTAACGCAACACCATTTGGCAACGAAGTCAACCTATGTTGCTCTACACAATACTTCAAGAATTCAGGACTGCATATCTATTGTTTGGCGCGGCGAAGTGGTTAGCGCGCGGGAATGAGATACCATAGGACATGGTTTCGCGCATGAGTGGACGGAAAAAAAATTTTTTTTTTCCTCTTCATATATGCAAACGTTCTGAGAAATTGTTATTCCTGTAAGTTACGATTTTTCTGCAATATTCGGTATTACTTGCAGGTAAGAGCGCACCTACTCAGTAACGATTTCGTGATTTCTGTGTGTTTAAAATACGAAATATGAAATTGCTGGAGATGAAATTGCTGTGAGCGAAACAACCGACAGTGACCTTTATATTTTTTCTTGTCAGAAATAATTCACCATCTTGCTCGAATATGTAGCGATTTCCGAGTATGCGGCTAGACAGGAATCTAAGAGCACAACTTGAATTACTGGGAATGTATCTAGCAGCAGTCACCTTCATAATCTTGTTTGTCACAAGTATTTAATCTGCGATCGAATCCTCAACCACAGCAGACAGAGATGAAAGATCTCCGTCGTAATATTTTAGACTGTAGCACCATATACGAAACATTTTCATTCATGAGATGCATGTTATAAACTTGGGCGAACCGCAGGAGCCCTCGAAAAAGCGGTTTTTTTTCAATTTTTGTTTTTAAGACCCAAATCGTTGACCCATGATTTAGGGAAGTGAGTTACTTAATCATTTGGATCTCTAGGAGCGTGTTATAACCACATTCTGTTTATCTTGTTATTGTTTGAAACTGTCAGAATCAATTTTTCGGGTGCTTTTATAGATGTATTAGTACACTGTGGTACTACACACTATTCCTAACTCATTTTCGGAAACGTAAAATCTAAAAGACGATGTCAGTGTGAATGAGAATAAGATGACATAATGCGGCATTTATGACAGTCTGCAGAATACAGTCAAATACGCTATCGTTATTATGCATGCATGGAAACATGCGCTCAGAGGTACTAAAATTTTTTATGGATTGTAGCTGAGAATCATGGAAATGGATATAGTGCGCCTGATACTGTTAAGGAGGAGGCAAGGGCGATGAAGGCGGGCACGTCAGCTCGATGGAATGCGGCGACATGCGTTACGGCAAAGTAAACGCGATTTTCGGTACTTGGGAGAATAGCGCGCCTGTCTCGTCTGCTAGGCGCTTTGTCTTCGTGCTGCAGTGCGCATGCGCGGATCTGCTGCCGCTTGCGCTACGCGAATCGACAACACCGTTTCGGTTCTCTAGACCCGAACGGTATCGCTACCGAAATGCATACTGAATAACTAATTCGAGTATTAGACCGTTCGGTGCTCTTGAGTACGGAAACGATCGGCACAATGGCGGAAAGATACAGGGTAGGCACCCTAGAACGAGACCGGCCGACGGGCCGTTCAGGAACGAGACCGGATGTTTCCTGTTCCCGGGAACTATAAGTAGAACAATTGTTCACCAGTTGGGATATTCAAAGGTTTCTTCCGGCTGGGTCCCTCGTTGTCTAACCGAACACTATAAAGAGCAAAGGAGAACCATCTGTGCGGAATTGCTTGCTCGTCATGTGGGTGAGGGTGACAATTTCTTGTCAAAGATTGTTACAGGCGATGAAACATGGGTTCATCACTTCGAACCTGAAAGAAAACGGCAATCAATGGAGTGGCGCCACACCCACTCCCCCACCAAGAAAAAGTTTAAAGCCATACCCTCAGCCGGTAAAGTCACGGTTACAGTCTTCTGGGACGCTGAAGGGGTTATTCTGTTCGATGTCCTTCCCCATGGTCAAACGATCAACTCTGAAGTGTATTGTGCTACTCTTCAGGAATTGAAGAAACTACTTCAGCGTGTTCGTAGGCACAAAAATCAGAACGAACTTCTCCTTCATGACAACGCAAGACCTCACACAAGTCTTCGCACCCGAGAGGAGCTCACAAAACTTCAGTGGACTGTTCTTCCTCATGCACCCTACAGCCCCGACCTCGCACCGTCGGATTTCCACATGTTTGGCCCAATGAAGGACGCAATCCGTGGGAGGCACTACGCGGATGATGAAGAAGTTATTGATGCAGTACGACGTTGGCTCCGACATCGACCAGTGGAATGGTACCGTGCAGGCATACAGGCCCTCATTTCAAGGTGGCGTAAGGCCGTAGCATTGAATGGAGATTACGTTGAAAAATAGTGTTGTGTAGCTAAAAGATTGGGGAATAACCTGGTGTATTTCAATGCTGAATAAAACAGCCCCTGTTTCAGAAAAAAAATGTGTTGCATTACTTATTGAACTGCCCTCGTAGCTCGCCACTTCAATAACAATCGCACGGTTTTGCGGTGCGGTCGCAAAACAGACACTAAACTTATTACAGTGAACAGAGACATCAATGAACGAACGGACAGATCATAACTTCGCGAAAATAAAGGAAGTAAACTTTTCACTCGAGGGAAGACTTCAACCAAGGACCTCTCGTTCCGCAGCTGCTCACGGTAACCACGGGACCACGGCGCTCCTGAGTTCACACTATCCTTGATGTTGCGTATCTCGCGCATGGCCTACTCAGTTGGTATATTTTGCTTATTTTTTTCACAGTTCCACACAACTTCTTCCTGTTTTCTCGGTTGATCTGTGTTCAGTTCTTCAAGGCCTATCCACTGTGCCAACTTATAACTAAATCTGAGGGGGGTGCGATGGGGAGGTTCCCTTGTTAGAATTCGTTGCCCGTTCATCTTGGTGACCCGCCCCTTTCGACCCGTTAGTTCTCGAACGACCCGTCTCTACTAGGAAGCGGCGTACAATGGCCGCGCGGGTCACGTACACTGCAGCTGTGGCCTTGCGGCCCGCCTTAGCGTGGTCCGAGCTCGCTGTGGCCCTTCACAGTGCGTAGCCAGCCCGAGAGTGCGTCGTGGTGCGTGTCTGCTGCCGCGGCCGGCACCTACGCAGTGACTCGGCGTACCACAGCCCAGGGCGTGAACGCCGGAAGTGACTTCCTGTCGCAAAGGCCACAGTCCGGAGTCATCTAGTGGTGCAGAAGTGTACCTGGCGTTCCCCCAACAAGCGATACACGGCCCTCTGCTTTTCTTAACCAGGCTGTGCTTCGCTACTGCGTAACACGTGTGGGAGTCGGATAGAACAGCATACGAGTACGTAATGCTTCCTGCAGTATTTTGTGTTAGCTCAGTGACAAGGAGACGCTGTGCTTACAGGCATGAGAGCCGAGTTTGGCGGAAGTCGGAACGTTTCGCAGGCGCTGTACGGGCGCTGCCGAACCTCACACGTGGAGATCCGTCACGTGCGGAAGGACTGCGACACACGTAGCAACAGCTGCTGGGGCGGGAACCTTGACCGCTGCGTCGGCCGCCTTATCTCCCACGGCGCTTATCGCCCGATCAGATTACCGCCGATACGTATGCACTCGCAGTGAAGAATGGGGGAGCCCGCTAACTCACAGGAGAAGAGCACAGCGAAGGCAACTGCTCCTATATTAGTATTCCGTTGGTAGCAGGTACTGTGGGGAAGAGATAACACTTGCTCCTTCGCCTCAACATTCTAATCGCGGTCGGATCATGCAAAGAGTAGATAAGCTTGTGCGAGAAATTTTGTTTTACCGTCGTGCTTATTGCTGTGAGATGTGCGCAAGAAAATGTACTTACTGGAGCTGCACCAGAGTGCAGACTGAATAACTTTCATAAGCTGAGAGTTGCACAGCATGAAAGGAACACATCAGATTCTAGGAGAGAGACAAATAAATCTTTCAAGAAACAGACTAAGTTGGGAGACAATTAGAATCGTCGCGGGAATGAAAGCTAGGTGACCAGTAATTGTTGCCAGGGTTGAAAATGGTTCAAATGGCTCTGACCACTATGGGACTTAACAGGTGAGGTCATCAGTCCCCTATACTTAGAACTACTTAAACCTAGCTAACCTACGGACATCACACATCCATGCCCGAGGTAGGATTCGAACCTGCGACTGTAGCAGTCACACGGTTCCGCACTGATGCGCCAAGAACCGCTTCGCCACACCGGCCGGCTGTTGCCAGGGGCAACGATGTGATTGGACATGGGGCAGTAACATCGCAACATTTATATGAAACAAGGCTGTGTGTAGCTAGAGATCAGAATCTGTAAGTCTGGATCCAACTGTGCATATCGAACAGACGAAAAAGACGAAGAACATGAGTAAGTAGAAGAAGAATAAAAGGCAAGATCACGAAAAAGTGGGGGCGGGGGGTGGGTCGAAAGGGCAGAGGCGAAAAAGTGGGGGGGGGGGGGGGGGTCGAAAGGGCAGAGACGAAAAAGTGGAGGGGGGGGGCGAAAGGGCAGAGACGAAAAAGTGGGGGGGGGGCGAAAGGGCAGAGACGAAAAAGTGGGGGGGGGAGGGCGAAAGGGCAGAGACGAAAAAGTGGGGGGGGGGGGGAGGGCGAAAGGGCAGAGACGAAAAAGTGGGGGGGGGGGGGAGGGCGAAAGGGCAGAGACGAAAAAGTGGGGGGGGGGGGAGGGCGAAAGGGCAGAGACGAAAAAGTGGGGGGGGGAGGGCGAAAGGGCAGAGACGAAAAAGTGGGGGGGGGGCGGCGAAAGGGCAGAGACGAAAAAGTGGGGGGGGGGAGGGCGAAAGGGCAGAGACGAAAAAGTGGGGGGGGGGGAGGGCGAAAGGGCAGAGACGAAAAAGGGGGGGGGAGGGCGAAAGGGCAGAGACGAAAAAGTGGGGGGGGGGGCGGCGAAAGGGCAGAGACGAAAAAGTGGGGGGGGGGGGAGGGCGAAAGGGCAGAGACGAAAAAGTGGGGGGGGGGAGGGCGAAAGGGCAGAGACGAAAAAGTGGGGGGGGGAGGGCGAAAGGGCAGAGACGAAAAAGTGGGGGGGGGCGAAAGGGCAGAGACGAAAAAGTGGGGGGGGGGGCGAAAGGGCAGAGACGAAAAAGTGGGGGGGGCGAAAGGGCAGAGACGAAAAAGTGGGGGGGGCGAAAGGGCAGAGACGAAAAAGTGGTGGGGGCGAAAGGGCAGAGACGAAAAAGTGGGGGGGGGCGAAAGGGCAGAGACAAAAAAGTGGGGGGGGGGCGAAAGGGCAGAGACGAAAAAGTGGGGGGGGCGAAAGGGCAGAGACGAAAAAGTGGGGGGGGGCGAAAGGGCAGAGACGAAAAAGTGGCAGGCAAAGGGCAGAGACGAAAAAGTGGCACGCAAAGGGCAGAGACGAAAAAGTGGCAGGCAAAGGGCAGAGACGAAAAAGTGGCAGGCAAAGGGCAGAGACGAAAAAGTGGCAGGCAAAGGGCAGAGACGAAAAAGTGGCAGGCAAAGGGCAGAGACGAAAAAGTGGGGGGGGGGGGGGCGAAAGGGCAGAGACGAAAAAGTGGCAGGCAAAGGGCAGAGACGAAAAAGTGGCAGGCAAAGGGCAGAGACGAAAAAGTGGCAGGGAAAGGGCAGAGACGAAAAAGTGGCAGGGAAAGGGCAGAGACTAAAAAGGGGAGGAAAAGGGCAGAGAGATTGGTCGTACCTATGAGGTATGTGCTAGATTTATACGAGTCCTGTAATCTAGGCAAACGGGTTTCTACCGTACCTAGCTAGCGAGCATCCCATTTCGCGCTGATGGCGTTCTCGGAACCGCTGCCATTATCGCGTTAGGACGGCGCGGCAACTCAGCAGAATACGAAGACGCCAGCGCTCGTGTTCTGCCGAGCTGAGGAGTTCTGCGTCGCTACCGCGTCTGCAGCCAGACCGCATCACAGGCCGTGTTTCGAGAATTGCTTTCGGCGGCTCTCTTGCCTCGTGTAGCGTCATTCTGGCCCCAACAACACAGCACTGATAATGGAAATGTCTCTCAAACCGATTTGCAACTACAGTCCAAACGCAAGATATTGTAGCTCTTTGGCGAATCTCCCTGCCCACAAACTTGAACTGCGTAAAGAATTAGGACGTGAAATACTGTATAAATGGTAACAAACTGACAAAGTGAGGTACAGAGAGGCCTAATATAGCAGATGCGAGAGTCTCAGGGTCGGCACCTAGAGGCAGTTTGCATCTACAGTGTGTCACGTCATCACAGACAAACGACGGGGCAAAGCCCTGAACCCTGGGGGACTCCTGAGAGCAGGCGTCTCTCGTGTGGGGGAGTAAGAGCGTCAGTGAGCTGTGTCACAAATTCAGCTGCCTCATTGTCAGCAGCAAGAAACCGAAAACAACGGCTTCAAATGCTAGCTCAAAGCTAGCAAAGTTACAAATCACTACTTCTGGTCACTCTACGGCTGTCTGAAGCCGGCGGTCGCTTTAATTACTGCTGTTACTGCTGCCCTGTCGTGTCTGCTGATTCATTTATTTGTTCATTCTACACTCGTTCATTCATGTCTTTTCTTGGTTAAAAAATGGCGCCCTACAAATCGAATTACATTTATGTAAGTAATTTTGATGATCACTTTTTGAGTGCTAAATAATCCGTGTAGCAGTATATCAGTACAGCAAAAAAAGCGCAGATAAAAATATAAATGTTAGTTTGTTCAAAATCGTAAATGTCCCGAAGTTTTTCACGATTCCTTTGAAATTCTGAAACACTATTAAATTCGAATTGCTAGCGCGTTTTTATACATCTGTTGAGTGCATAAAAGGGGGAAACGTTGTTACCAAAAATACCGGAAAGCTTTTGGTCGACTTCAAATTTCAATAAACTACTCAAACATTTGGACGGACATATGGATATAAATATTAATGTATACACGGTGTTCCACAATTTATGTTACTTCTAGAGGTTGTTTAGGGCACTTAGTAGATGAAGGTTTATGTATTAACCATGTCCGCAAACGACCTCAAAGTTACATGCGCCGGTGCTTATACAATGTGATTCTGTGATGTTCATTCTGATACGTCTGCCAGTGGAGTGCACCCACAGGTACTGTTGTTGCTAAAAACGTAGGATATGCAACTTCCAGAGGTGTTGGAATGGAAGAAGACAAGAAAAAATGTCCAGTATACATCGGCTCTAAAATGCACACCTGAAGACCTATCAGAACTTGCTCATCTTCGATACTATGGACACCCCCCCCCCCCCCCCCCAATTGAACAAGTGCTCATAGCTATTAAGGTATGCAATTTGGTGGTCACATTTAGTAGAAATATTTTCTTGTTTTCAAACTTATTACCATCTCTGAAAGTTGTCTTCCCTAAAATCTTAGCAACAACAGTAGCGGTACATTTATTCCAATGTCCGAGCTATCAGAACGATATTCGCTTCGGATTCTCGTTACTGGTACAGGAACCCTTACCTCATATCCCTCTCCATCATCCTAGGAAGTTTGTATTATCATCACGGGATCACACTGTACAAACATACACTATGTGATCAAAAGTATCCGGACACACCTAAACACATACATTTTTCCTTTAGGTGCACTGTACTGCCACCTACTGCCAGATGCTCCATACCGGCGGCCTCACTAGTAATTAGACATCGTGAGAGAGCAGAATAGGGCGCTCCGCGAAACTCACGGACTTCGAACGTGGTCAGGTGATTGGGTGTCACTTGTGTCATACGTCAGTACACGAGATTTCCACACTCGTAAACGTCCCTAGGTGCACTGTTTCCGATGTGATAGTGAAGTGGAAACGTGAAGGGACAAGTACAGCACAAAAGCGTACAGGCCGACCTCGTCTGTAGACTGACAGACCGCCAACAGTTGAGGAGGGTCGTAATGTGTAAATAGGCAGACATCTATCCAGACCAAAACACAGGAATTACAAACTGCACCAGGATTCATTGAAAGTACAATGAAAGTTAGGTGGGCGGTGAGAAAAATTGAATTTCGTGGTCGAGCGGCTGCTCATAAGACACACATCACGCCGATAAATGCCAAATGACACCTCGCTTGGTGTGAGCAGCGTAAACATTGGACGACTGAACAGTGGAAAAACGTTGTGTGGAGTGACGAATCACGGTACACAATGTGGCGATCCGATGGCAGGGTGTGGGTATGGCGAATGCCCGGTGAACATCCTCTTGCCAGCGTGTGTAGTGCCGACAGTAAAATTCGGAGGCGGTGGTGTTATGGCGTCGTCGTGTTTTTAATGGAGGGGGCTTGCACCCCTTGTTGTTTTGTGTGGCACTACCACAGCACAGGCCTACATTGATGTTTTAAGCACATTCTCGCTTCCCGCTGTGAAGAACAGTTCCGGGATTCCGACTACATATTCAACACGATCGACCACCTGTTCATAAAACACGGACTGTGGCGAAGTTGTTGCACGACAATAACATCCCTGTGTTTCACTCGCCTGCAAATAGTCCTGTCCTGAATCCTACAGAACACCTTTGGGATGTTTTGGAACGCCGACTTTGTGCCAGGGCTCGCCGATCGAAATCGATACTTCTCCTCAGTGCAGCAATCCGTAAACAAAGCGCTGCCATTCCCCAAGAAACCTTCCAGCACCTGCCTGAACGTATGCCTAAGAGAGTGGAAGCTGTCATCAAGGCTAAGGGTGGGGCAACACCATATTGAATGCTAGCATTAGCAATGGAGGGCGCCACGAATTTTTAAGTCATTTTCAGCCAGGCGTCCGGATACTTTTGATCACACAGTGTACATTTACAAGCGCCGTCACCTGCAACTTTGACGCTCTGTAGCTTCGTTCGATGACGTTTCCGGACACAGTTTGCTATGTAAAACTTTATCTAGTAAGTGCTCCCTACAACCTATAGAAGCGCAAACATGAGTTGTTAAACACTCTGTGTAATACATTTCTACACACACACGCAATGACAAGTTTGTAATGGATTCATAGCTCTAGCCCAGGCTTGAAATGATGTCAGAAGCTTCTGCAGACACACTGTGAACGGCTTCGACTGTTGCTTTGAATGCTTTGAGGCACTCGAGTGATGTCATAACTATTGCTCGATCATTCAGATGGCTACCTGTGTCTACTCAACACGCAGTTTTCGTAAGGCAAGTTTTCCCACCATGTCGGGTGTTTCTTTCCGGTCACAGAAAGTGTGTCACAGGTTTTCTTAGTGTTCAGCCAGATGAAACTGATTTCACCATTATCTCTGCCACCTACTACTACTACTGTCAAATACTAACAGGTCGTATTGTTACGCTGTCGTGAGCTGCCCTCATTGGTCCAGTCGACGTTTTTGTCGTGGGCGTCACAACGCGAGACGATACGACTACGCTAATCAAATACCTGTTTCCGCTGACAGCATCGATTGCACTGCAAACTGAATCCTCTCTCAACACCGCCACTGACGGAGCTTTGGACATGGTCTGCATTCCTTACCTGGAACAAAACGAAACACAAATACAGTCCTCTTCCTCTCAATACAATTCTTACCTCTGAAGCCTAGATTACGAAATTATCTCAGCATGCAATTGGAAATACACACTTTCTGAAGAGGAGTGGAACGGAAAGGACGGTGTCTTGATCGACGAATACAGATTTAAGAGTATCAAATCTTTTCTGGAGATATTTCTCTGGAGTTTAGCCTTGTACAGAACGTAAGTGGGACAATAAGCATTTCGTCCAAGACTCTGAAGTCCCGTACTACAGAATACTGAAGGTCAGATGCGTAAATCAGGCAGTTACAGACAACAACAACAACCACCACCACATCTCCAACAACAAAGATCAAAATCAAGTTCGACGTAAGCATTGTTGTTAAAGCGCGACGGTTCGTGACATTTGGGGTGATGGTTATTAAACAATATGGAAAACAAAACGTAAATTAGTTACAAACTACGGCGTGCGTACACTTTATTCGAAATACAAACGGCACTACTTACGAGGTGTGGCTAGAAAAAAACCGGACTAGTACTGGTGAAACAATAAAACGAATGCAATAAGGCTGAAAGTCGCGTGGCCTGTCACGTGACTCTCGCTCCGCCTACTGCTCGAGTTTCATCTGCCTCCTGCACTCAGTCTGCCCGTGGCGCCTGTTTTAAGTAGTTGACGTTGTGTCTGTGCGTCGGAAAATGTTGAGTGTACAGAAAGAACAGCGTGTTAACATCACATTTTGTTTCAAACTAGGAAAATCTGCAAGTGAAACGTTTGTAATGTTACAACAAGTGTACGGCGATGATTGTTTATCGCGAACACAAGTGTTTGAGTGGTTTAAACGATTTAAAGATGGCCGCGAAGACACCAGTGATGACACTCGCACTGGCAGACCATTGTCAGCAAAAACTGATGCAAACATTGAAAAAATCGGTAAACTTGTTCGACAAGATCGCCGTTTAACAATCGGAGCAGTGTCTGAGTTAACAGGAGTTGACAAGGAAAGTGTTGGGCAGATTCTTCATGAAAGTTTCAACATGAACAAAGTGTGTTCAAAAATGGTTCCAAAGTGTCTCACAATTGAACAGAAGGAACGCCGAAGAATGATTTGTTCTGACATCCTGGAAAACATTGAAAGTGATCCCACCTTCTTACAAAATGTTATTACTTGCGATGAATCGTGGTTTTTTACTTACGATCCCGAAACTAAACGCCAATCGATGCATTGGAAAACTCCTGGTGCTCCACGACAAAAAAAAGCACGAATATCAAAATCGAAATTCAAGGCAATGATGATTGTTTTTTTTTTTTTTTACATCAAAGGGATTGTGCACATTGATTGGGTACCAGAGGGACAAACAGTGAATCAGCATTACTACATTAGCGTCCTGGCTACCCTACGTGAGCGAGTACGGAGAAAACGGAACGATTTGTGGAGAAAAAAGTCATGGATCCTTCACCAAGACAATGCCCCAGCTCACAGTGCGTTGTTAGTGAAGACGTTTTTGGCAAAACACAACATTCCCATCTTAGATCATCCACCCTACTCACCTGATTTGGCCCCCTGTGACTTTTTTTCTTTTCCCTAAAGTCAAGTCAGCTTTGAAAGGAACTAGGTTTGAGACTGTTGAAGCAGTAAAAGAAAAAGCGACGGAAGTAATGTATGGACTTGCCGAAAATGATGTGCAGCATTGCTATGAACAGTGGAAAATTCGTATGGAGCGGTGTAGAGACCGAGGAGGAGAGTACATTGAAGGAGATAACATGAAATTGTAAATAATTGTAAATAAATGTTTTTTCCAGCATCAGTCCGGTTTTTTTCTAGCCGCACCTCGTATATTCGGATTTTGGTTACGGCATGTCCGATATGCCTGCCATCATTGGCGATTATGTGGCGCAGACGAATAGCAGAATTCTGCATCATCCGCTGCTTTCTGCCCAGCAGTGGTTCTGGGGTTATTGCTCTACACCTCGTCTTTAATGCACCCCCAAAAAATATAAGCCTCATGTGTTCAGATCCGGAGAATATGGCGGCCACTCGACTCCCATGCCAGTGGCCTCTGGGTACTGTGGTCCCCAAAGTGCTGCTCCAGGACATCAAACACTCTCCTGCTTCCATGGGGTCGAGCTCCGTCTTGCATGAACCACATCTTGTCGAAATCAGTGTAGCTTTGGATAATGGGGATGAGATGATCTTCCAAAACCTTCACGTACCTTTCGTTAGCCACCGTGCCATCGAGGAATATCGCAGCGATTATTCCGTGACTGTACACTGCACACCACACCGTGACCCGTTGAGGGTGGGTAGACTTCTCGATCGCGAAATGCGGATTCTCACTCCCCTTAATGCACCAATTTTGCTTATTGACGAACCCATCCAAATGAAAGTGGGCTTCCTCGCTACACAAAACCATGCGTCCGCATACTCCCATTATGCAGCCAACCGTGCACTCTGAAAGTCCTAAGGCAAACCGTTCGGATGTTACGACGATTTTATTACATGCAGTTCAGTAACTGTCAACCTCCAGCTACATCGGCAGGTAACCGTTCCACAGTGCTGTTAACAGAACTCACCGTTACGCCAGCAGTTGCTGACACCTGACACTCTGCTTTTTCTCTTTTATTGGGCTCTGCACTTTACAACTGAGCCATTAAAAAGTGACGCACGCAACAGCTCACCCACTGCTGGAGGAAGGCCAGCTCCAGTCTTTTCCATGCGTTACGTTCTCTCCAGCATTACGCACGCTTATTTTGCACACTCGTTTTCCATACATTCTAAGGCGTTTGGTGGTTACAGCGGGTCATCATACGTAGAGCCCACTATGTTTCGACAGGCCACCAGCCAGTCATCCTCAGGTGTGCCATCCAAGACTGACCAAGACTTCCCGCGTCCCTCACCTTACTGGCACGCTCCGTCTATTCCGCGCATGCCTGGAGATCGCAGACCAAAGAGTTTAAATTTCACAGATTCGCTATACCTCAGTTATGTCTGAAGTCAACTTCGACCATCATCAGTTATTTTGCTCCCCAAATACCAAAAATCATCTGTTACTTCACGCGTCTCATTTGCTAATCTAATTGCCTCACCATCACATGATTCAATTCGACTACATTCCATTATCCTCGTTTCGCTTCTGTTGGCGTCCATCTTATATCCTCCTTTCAAGACACTGTCCACTACGTTCAACTGCTCTTCCAGGTCCTTTGCTGTCTGTCAGAATTACAATGTCATCGGCAAACCTCAAAGTTTTTATTTCTTCTCCATGGATTTTAATACCTACTCCGAATTTTTCTTTTGTTTCCTTTACTGCTTGCTCAATATACAGATTGAATAACATCGGGGAGAGGCTACAACCCTGTCTCACTCCCTTCCCAACAACTGCTTTCCTTTCATGCCCCTCGACTCTTACAACTGCCATCGGCACTGCAGCTTATTACAGTTGTAAGTGCACATATTTTTATATTTGATACTAGCATAGTATGTTCCCACGTAATGTTGTCCACTGCACTGTCCTGAGTCGCCAATAATAATATCTGCGTTTATACCTGTTACACCCTCTCTAGCAGAATTTATCAAGTAGCCTCTGACAAGTCACGTGTATATTGCATTTTCCACTAATCGTATTTTACACACATTATGTTCCTCACCTGTCATTCAACATAATACACTCCTGGAAATTGAAATAAGAACACCGTGAATTCATTGTCCCACGAAGGGGAAACTTTATTGACACATTCCTGGGGTCAGATACATCACATGATCACACTGACAGAACCACAGGCACATAGACACAGGCAACAGAGCATGCACAATGTCGGCACTAGTACAGTGTATATCCACCTTTCGCGGCAATGCAGGCTGCTATTCTCCCATGGAGACGATCGTAGAGATGCTGGATGTAGTCCTGTGGAACGGCTTGCCATGCCATTTCCACCTGGCGCCTCAGTTGGACCAGCGTTCATGCTGGACGTGCAGACCGCGTGAGACGACGCTTCATCCAGTCCCAAACATGCTAAATGGGGGACAGATCCGGAGATCTTGCTGGCCAGGGTAGTTGACTTACACCTTCTAGAGCACGTTGGGTGGCACGGGATACATGCGGACGTGCATTGTCCTGTTGGAACAGCAAGTTCCCTTGCCGGTCTAGGAATGGTAGAACGATGGGTTCGATGACGGATTGGATGTACCGTGCACTATTCAGTGTCCCCTCGACGATCACCAGTGGTGTACGGCCAGTGTAGGAGATCGCTCCCCACACCATGATGCCGGGTGTTGGCCCTGTGTGCCTCGATCGTATGCAGTCCTCATTGTGGCGCTCACCTGCACGGCGCCAAACACGCATACGACCATCATTGGCACCAAGGCAGAAGCGACTCTCATCGCTGAAGACGACACGTCTCCATTCGTCCCTCCATTCACGCCTGTCGCGACACCACTGGAGGCGGGCTGCACGATGTTGGGGCGTGAGCGGAAGACGGCCTAACGGTGTGCGGGACCGTAGCCCAGCTTCATGGAGACGGTTGCGAATGGTCCTCGCCGATACCCCAGGAGCAACAGTGTCCCTAATTTGCTGGGAAGTGGCGGTGCGGTCACCTACGGCACTGCGTAGGATACTACGGTCTTGGCGTGCATCCGTGCGTCGCTGCAGTCCGGTCCCAGGTCGACGGGCACGTGCACCTTCCGCCGACCACTGGCGACAACATCGATGTACTGTGGAGACCTCACGCCCCACGTGTTGAGCAATTCGGCGGTACGTCCACCCGGCCTCCCGCATGCCCGCATGTCAACTGCACATACGGTTCACGTCCACGCTGTCGCGGCATGCTACCAGTGTTAAAGACTGCGATGGAGCTCCGTATGCCACGGCAAACTGGCTGACACTGACGGCGGCGGTGCACAAATGCTGCGCAGCTAGCGCCATTCGACGGCCAACACCGCGGTTCCTGGTGTGTCCGCTGTGCCGTGCGTGTGATCATTGCTTGTACAGCCCTCTCGCAGTGTCCGGAGCAAGTATGGTGGGTCTGACACACCGGTGTCAATGTCTTCTTTTTTCCATTTCCAGGAGTGTACTTTAAACTGTTTGTGTATTTAACTAGAGACATCGCACTATCTGATAGATAGCAGCTACCTGAGTAATGTCAAACCATCGCTAATGTAAACGTCTCTAGTTGCTAATGGCCAGAGTGTAAATGCCAGCCTTTCTCCGGGTTACGTTCGTCGTCAGTAATTAGCTTTCTGCTTTTACATTCCCTCCTCAAATGAGAAACCAGGCACTGCCTCCAGGCATTACAGTCTTACGTACAAAACGAGACATCTAAATTCTTCCTTCGATACGCCATTTTTCTCACTTCTAGAACAGTCCGTTCGTTACGCAAAATAAACCTCTTCGAACATCGGAGTTTCCCACTGTGTCTGTAAAAGTATACAGAGTGGTCCATTGATCGTCACCGGGCCAAATATCTCACGAAATAAACGTCAAACGAAAAAACTACAGAGAACCGAAACTCTTCTACCTTGAAGGGGGAAACCAGATGGGAGTATGGTTGGCCCGCTATATGGCGCTGCCATAGGTCAAACGGATGTCAACTACGTTTTTTAAAATACGAACCCTCATTTTTAATTACATATTCGTGTAGTACGTAAAGAAATATGAATGTTTTAGTTGGACCACTTTTTTCGCTTTGTGATAGATGGCGCTGTAATAGTCACAAACATATGGCTCACAATTTTAGACGAACAGTTGGTGACAGATTTTTTAAATTAAAATACAGAACGTAGGTACTTTTGCACATTTTACTTCGATTGTTCCAATGTGAAAAATGTACCTTTCTGAACTTATTTCTGAGAACACATGCTGTTACAGCGTGATTACCTGTAAATACCACATTAATGCAATAAATGCTCAAAATGATGTCCATCAACCTCAATGCATTTCTCTCAACAGCGAGTAGTTCGCCTTCCGCAATGTTCGCACATGCATTGACGATGCGCTGACGCATGTTGTCAGGCGTTCTCGGTGGATCACGAGAGCAAATATCGTTCAACTTTCCCCACAGAAAGAAATCCGGGGACGTCAGATCTGGTGAAGGTGCGGGCCACGGTATGGTGCTTCGACGACCAATCCACCTGTCACGAAATATGCTATTCAATACCGCTTCAACCGCACGCGAGCTATGTGCTGGACATCCATCATGTTGGAAGTACATCGCCATTCTGTCGTGCAGTCAAACATCTTGTAGTAACATCTGTAGAACATTACGTAGGAAATCAGCATACATTACACCATTTAGATTGCCATCGATAAAACGGGGACCAATTATCCTTCCTCCCATAATGCCGCACCATACATTAACCCGCCAAGGTCGCTGATGTTCCACTTGTCACAGCCATCGTGGATTTTCCGTTGCCCATTAGTGCATATCATGCTGGTTTACGTTGCCGCTGTTGGTGAATGCAGCTTCGTCGCTAAATGGAACGCGTGCAAAAAAGTTGTCATCGTCCCGCAATTTCTCTTGTGCCCAGTGGCAGAACTGTACACGACCTTCAAAGTCGTCGCCATGCAGTTCCTGGTGCATACAAATATGGTACGGGTGCAATCGATGTTTATGTAGCATTCTCAACACCGACGTTTTTGAGACTCCCGATTCTCGCGAAATTTGTCTGCTACTGATGCGCGGATTAGCAGCGACAGCAGCTAAAACACCTACTTGGGCATCATCATTTGTTGCAGGTCGTGGTTGACGTTTCACATGTGGCTGAACACTTCCTGTTTCCTTAAATAACGTAACTATCCGGCGAACGGTCCGGACACTTGGATGATGTCGTCCAAGATACCGAGCAGCATACATAGCACACGCTCGTTGGACATTTTGTTCACAATAGCCATACATCAACACGATATCGATCTTTTACGCAATTGGTAAACGGTCCATTTTAACACAGGTAACGTATCACGAAGTAAATACCATCCGCACTGGCGGAATGTTACGTGATACCACGTACGTATACGTTTGTGACTATTACAGCGCCATCTGTCACAAAGCGAAAAAAGTGGTCCAACTAAAACCTTCATATTTCTTTACGTACTACACGAATATGTAGTAAGTGGGGGGGGTTCCTATTTTAAAAAAAACCAGCTGATATCCGTTTGTCCTATGGCAGCGCCCTCTAGTAGGCCAACCATACTCCCATCTGGTTTCCCCCTTCAAGTTAGACGAGTTTCGTCTTTCGTAATTTTTTCGTATTTGGGCCGGTCACTATCAATGGACCACCCTGTAGTGTTGTATTCCACCTGCCGATTATTAGCGCCAAAAACCAACAAGGCGCAGTTCGTAGGGTATGCTGGTTATCTGGTTGTGGTATCGTCTTGCGTTGCCTCCACTGTACCGCTTGCTCACCGATACAGGCGAATGGTAGCGAACACTGGCGAACCGGCTACGAATGTGAATTCGCTTGTGTTCGCTTAGATTGGCTGCGGTGTAAAGTGGGCTTAATCCAGAAGTTAAGCTGTGTGTGTGTGTGTGTGAGTGTGTGTGTGAGAGAGAGAGAGAGAGAGAGAGAGAGAGAGAGAGAGAAAACACACACACACACACACACACACACACACACACCTGACTGCTATTGTCACTGTAATGGTTCTGCAACAAGAGTTGGCGCACACAGCCCGTAAGAAAGGGTGCCGTGAAGAAATAAGGCAAATATGGGCCAGCTGCAGCCTTTTGTGTTGGGTGGCGAGCGCACAATGGAGCAGTTCCGGCTGCTGAGCACGTCCCGTCTTCAGGCAATGCATCCGCTTCCCCCGTCACGCTAGCCCGCGGCCAATCCGGTTCCCGCCAACTCCAACGAATTATGCTCACGCCGACGCTGGGAAGCCGTCGCAGTCCGAACGAGTTATAATCCGCTAGGCGTCGCGAATTCATTAAGTTTCCCGTGCACGTTTGGTAATCACGTGACGAAATCAACAACTAACGCACAAGTAATTTTTTGTTTGTTTGTTTGTTTGTTTGTTTCGGCCTATGACAAAATTGTCTGCCTTTGATTATCAAGTCAGAAACAGAACTAGCGATTGGAATCCATGGAAATTTTCACAGAAACTCTTTATCCAGCAGTTATGTCTACGTGGTGGTGTTCGTCTAGACACCGCCACCTTGATTCTCATGATGATGACTGGTTTGTGGGGGCTCAACTGCATGGTCATCAGCACTTTCTTCACACAGTCCACTTTCTTCACACAGTCCACTTTCTTCACACAGTCCACTTTCTTCACACAGTCCACTTTCTTCACACAGTCCACTTTCTTCACACAGTCCAATCCAGCCACTGCCACAAATGATGATGATGAAATGATGAGCACAAAGAGACCTTGCCCGTGTCACAGAAAATCACCAACCCGGCCGGGAATCAAACCAGGTGCCCCGTGATTGAGAGGCAGCAGCACTAGCCACTAGAGCGAACGAAGTGATGGGCTGCTAGATTTGTTACCGGAAGGTTTGAACAACGCAAGTGTTAACAGAGATGCCACAGGAATTGAAATGGGAATCCATGGAGGGAAGGTCACGTTCTTTCCAAGAAACACTCTTGAGAAGATATAGAGAAGTGGTGTTTGAGGCTGACTGCCAGCAACGTAGATTTCACGTAAGGACCACGAAGATAAGATCAGAGAAGTTGAAAGTTTTATTTTTCAAAAAATTTTAATTATTATTAGCCTGGTGAAAGACATACGGAAAAATGTCAAGTTCTATCCTCGACAATATTATCGTTACCGATACTACTACTACTACTACTACTACTACTACAAGACTGGCGAGGCAATCTATTTTATCATAAAATCTTATTCGGACATGTCAGTATTTAAAAATTTTTTTGAAACTCTTACTATCGGACATGTCACGAGTCTCGCAAAGAACAAAAATAGAAATTAATTACTCTTCCTATACATCACGAAAAATCAGTTCTCTAGCACCTTACTACGATTTTCTAGAAGTTCTCTAACATCTCCCAACAATTAGTACCGGAATGCTCCAGCACGCAGACAGAAAACTTAGCTCGCCTTGCCGCTGCAACAGCGTGAAACAATTGTGCCCAAGAACGTGCTAAAATAATTCAACACAAATATGGCGATCTAAGGAGAGTGAAGTGTATGGTCGCAACTAGTGGTGGAACTATTTCTTTGCCTAATTCTTTTTGTAGTAACTGAATGATCAGGCGCGGTTTAGTCGAAAAGCCTTAAGCAGTTTAAATAATGAAAGGCATCAATAAAAAATTTTCATTTCCTATATTCTGAAGAGTGAAGATTCATTCACTGATGAAGTTTACTGAAACCGTCCTTTTCCTTGGACAGTCTCATTAGCGAAACTATAATTATTCCGCAATGTCTGTAATCAGTAATTACGTATCTGGTCACAACAAAGACACGAATATTACTTGCAATGTATGCATGCATGCACAAATGTGACAAAATCCATCCAGTGCGCAAGCAAGCAACTACTACGTGCAGTAAAAAGCCGAACTACCAGAAATCCTCGATTAGTACCAAAGTGTCCTGTGCCATTTTTCCGGCGCGTTGCGTATCCGGCACTGTCGATAGCGGCTTCTACAGGGCTACTACAAATGATTGAAGCTATTTCATAAATTCACTGTAGCTCCATTCATTGACATATGGTCACGACACACTACAGATACGTAGAAAAACTCATGAAGTTTTGTTCGGCTGAAGCCGCACTTCAGGTTTCCGCAGCCAGAGCGCTCGAGAGCGCAGTGAGAAAATGGCGACAGGTGCTGAGAAAGCGTATGTCGTGCTTGAAATGCACTCACATCAGTCAGTCATAATAGTGCAACGACACTTCAGGACGAAGTTCAACAAAGATCCACCAACTGCTAACTCCATTCGGCGATGGTATGAGCAGTTTAAAGCTTCTGGATGCCTCTGTAAGGGGAAATCAACGGGTCGGCCTGCAGTGAACGAAGACACCGTTGAACGCGTGCGGGCAAGTTTCACGCGTAGCCCGCGGAAGTCGACGAATAAAGCAAGCAGGGAGCTAAACGTACCACAGCCGACGGTTTGGAAAATCTTACGGAAAAGGCTAAAGCAGAAGCCTTACCGTTTACAATTGCTACAAGCCCTGACACCCGATGACAAAGTCAGACGCTTTGAATTTTCGGCGCGGTTGCAACAGCTCACGGAAGAGGATGCGTTCAGTACGAAACTTGTTTTCAGTGATGAAGCAACATTTTGTTCTTAATAGTGAAGTGAACAGACACTGTGTGCGAATCTGGGCGGTAGAGAATCCTCACGCATTCGTGCAGCAAATTCGCAATTCACCAAAAGTCAACGTGTTTTGTGCAATCTCACGGTTTAAAGTTTACAGCCCCATTTTTCTTCTGCGGAAAAAAAAAAAAAAAAAAAAAAAAAAAAAAAAAAAAAAAAAAAGGGTACAGGACACGTGTATCTGGACATGCTGCAAAATTGGCTCATGCCACAACTGCAGACCGACAGCGCCGACTTCATCTTTCAGCAGGATGGTGCTCCACCGCACTTCCATCATGATGTTCGGCATTTCTTAAACAGGAGATTGGAAAACCGATGGATCGGTCGTGGTGGGGATCATGATCAGCAATTCATGTCATGGCCTCCACGCTCTTTCTGTGGGGTTATGTGAAAGATTCAGTGTTTAAACCTCCTCTACCAAGAAACGTGCCAGAACTGCGAGCTCGCATCAACGATGCTTTCCAACTCATTGATGGGGACATGCTGCGCCGAGTGTGGGAGGAACTTGATTATCGGCTTGATGTCTGCCGAATCACTAAAGGGGCACATATCGAACATTTGTGAATGCCTAAAAAACGTTTTGAGTTTTTGTATGTGTGTGCAAAGCATTGTGAAAATATCTCAAATAATAAAGTTATTGTAGAACTGTGAAATCGCTTCAATCATTTGTAATAACCCTGTATTTCTGTTTCCGTGTGGTTCGGCCTGCGCAGGCGCTGAGGCGGCTGCTGCCCTCTGGGAGGGTTTTTCGCGGGGCAGTTGGGTTCGCACCCAGCTGGCGGTACTTTGCCTTCCGCCCCGGCACGGAGGTGTGGTGTGGTCTCGTTGTCGGCGGGCCTAGTTGATTTGGCCGTTGGGCGGTGTGCCGTGTTGGTGACGTGCTGTAGCGGACAACTGATGGATCCCCGCTGCAGGTTCTCCGCCTCTGGAAAGGGTGCCACGATATCGCTTGGGCTTCCGCACCCAGGAGTTTTAAGGACTGCAGGGCAGGCTTTCTGTGTGTTTGCTCTGTCCGGTCTGCGTGGCGGGGTTCGTTTCACCTTACTTCAGCTGTTGTTTGTATTTTCTGCGTGATTCCGTTTTGGCCGGAGTCTGGGTGTCGAGTTTTCTGCTGGTGTGTACCCGGTCGTCGCCCCCGTTTTCCCGCCCGGGGGGCAGCCGTGTCTGTTGGTGGGAATTATTTGGCAGTGTGTGTTTTGCGTGGACCCGGTGTGCTCACGCTCCCCGATTCTGGGTTGAAATTACTGGGGTCACGCTGGCTCGGTTGCTGGAGTGTGTGTTGTTGGTTTTCTGGCTCGCTGGGGACTGCGCGCGCGCCTGTTCCGTTTGTGATGTGGCAGCAGTCTGATATTTCTGTGTGTGCTTGCTGAGTTGCTATCAATTGCTTTTAGCCCTGTGCTTACCTACTTTATTTAAATTGCTGGGCATTGTCATTTGTCTGTTCTTTTACCTTTATCTATTTGTAGTGTCAATTAAGCCTAAGACGATGTCCAACGTGCTAACAATCGATTTTAGCCTCGTGTGAACTTACTATTTAAATTCTTGAGCATTGGCATTTGCTTGTTCTTTTAGTCTTATTTAATTGTTGTGCCAGTTAGCCCTATGATGATGTCAGACCTTGGTATCTGTCAACCTTATTTTGGCTACTAGCACTCAGGCGCAATATTGCCGGGCCTTAGTAGTTTGAATGTGTTTTGCGCTGCTGATGTTGGGCTACGCCGTACATATATTTAGTCATGTACGTGTTGTTGTGTTAAGGATTTTAGGGCATTTTTAATTGAGATACCTGTTGAAAATTTTATCACTCTTTTAAAGAAGGTATAGGAAGGAGTAACTTCAACTGAAAATTTAATTGTAAATTATACACTTGTGCTTCACATTTAAAATTTTAACTGTATTAGTTGAAAGTATGTAGTTAAATGCACAATGATTTTTTGTTGATGTATCAAATTCTAAACAGTTTCGAAGTTTCTCTGTTTACCTGTGGTATATAACATTTTTATTACCTCATATTGTAAGCAGCTTAATATGTTTGTGTAAGTGTAATTTGTAAGCTACAGTGTAATTTATTACAATTAATTACTTGTTTTGGGGAAATAAACCTTGAATCGTATGTCCCCTCTTCATTAACCGAATCTCATCCAAATCGTCCGCTGATGTCCTCCGGCGCCACTAGCGAGGTCAGGGCAGGCTGTGACCTGTCAAGGTCGCACGGCAGGCTGCAGACGACAACTGCCAACAACTGTTCGCTCGCTAGCATTCGCGGTAACAGTACCTCACAGTCGGAGTTTATGTATGCGCGCAACAGCAGAATCGGTAGCCAACTTAAAAAATAAGTGGAAGTCCACCGTTGTGAATTAAGATTCTTACGCAGGCATATGGACAGTCGTTTCTCCCTTGCTCTATTTGCTTGGGGGAACAGTAAAGGAAAAAAACGAATAGAGGTACAAGGCCTTACACACACACACTTACACACACACACACACACACACACACACACACACACACACACAAAGAGTTAAGGGAACGTTTCTGCTCATACGTGTACAGACATGTCGATGTGACTCGTTGTTGTTGTGGTGATCTTCAGTCCTGAGACTGGTTTGCTGCAGCTCTCCATGCTACCCTATCCTGTGCAAGCTTCTTCATCTCCCAGTACCTATTGCAGCCCACATCCTTCTGAATCTGCTTAGTGTGACTCATACCACACCTTACTGTAGGTGGCGAGTATGTAGTTGGGTCATTTGCGGTATTGAAGTGTCACCTTTATTTGGATGTGCGCGGCCTAGGCACAGTATGACGTGAGGCCGCAGCGGCAGGCAGGTAGGTAGGTAGGTAGGTAGGTACCTGGTACCTTGGCGAGTAGGCGGACGCCAGAGAAACTGCAGCAGCGGCCCCAGGCACCGCGCGACCTTGACGGAGCCACGCCTGCCCCCTGAGCCACTCGGCTGTGGAAATTAAACTGACGCACGTTACGGGAACACCGACACGGACACGCCTCACAATTGGCTCCTTTGTTTGCTGTGTCGCCCCGACTCTGCCGCAAGGCAGCCATTACCGTGCGTGTGGGACCGATACCACCTCAAAAATACTATCTACACCTACATCTGTACTCTCCAAAACACCGTGACGTTCACGGCACAGGGTACGTCCCACTGTCCCACTCATTATACTCTGTTCATCATGAGAATAAACCTGATGCAAGCACTACGCCGTGTATTCTTCCGTGTTTGCTTGAACCCCACTGGATTTCAAAAATGGTTCAAATGGCTCTGAGCACTATGCGACTTAACTGCTGAGGTCATCAGTCCCCTACAAGTTAGAACTACTTAAACCTAACTAACCTAAGGACAGCACACACATCGATGCCCCAGGCAGAATTCGAACCTGCGACCGTAGCGGTCCCGCGGTTTCAGACTGTAGCGCTTAGAACCACTCGGCCACACCGGCCGGCAGCAGCAGCTCTTACACCGTGGCTGCGGTTACCCTCGACGCTGCATCACAGACAAGACCGCCTGTGATGGTGTACTCAACGACGAAACTGGGTGCACAAATGGCAAAACGTCATTTTTTCGGATGAATCCAGGTTCTATTTTTCTGTTTACGGCATCGTCATGGTCGCATCCGTGTTCGGCGACATCGCGGTGAACGCACATTGGAAGGGTGTATTCGTCATCGCCATACTCGTGTATCACGCCATCGGTCACCTCTTGTTCGCATTGACGGCACTTTGAACAGTGGACGTTACATTTCAGATGTGTTACGACCCGTGGCTCCACCCTTCATTCGATCCCTGCGAAAACCTACATTTCAGCAGGATAATGCACGACCCCATGTTGCAGGTCCTTTCCGGATACAGAAAATGTTCGACGGCTGCCCTGCCTGGCAAGCTCATTCTCCAGATCTCTCACCAACTGAAAACGTCTGGTCAATGGCGGCCGAGCAACTGGCTCGTCACAATACGCCAGTCACTACTCTTGATGAACTCTGATCTCGTGTTGAAGCTGTACACGCCATCCGAGCTCCGTTTGACTCAATGCGCAGGCGCATGAAGGCCGTTATTACGGCCAGAGGTGGTTGTTCTGGGTACTGATTTCTCAGGATCTATGCACCCAAACTGCGTGAAAATGTAATCAGATGTCAGTTCTAGCGTAATATATTTGTCGAATGAATACCCGTTTATCATCTGCATTTCTTCTTGGTGTAGTAATTTTAACGGCCACGATAAAATTCCTACATTCGATGTTATTTCGAGAACATTACGCACTACGCGAGATCTGTCCGTCTGTAATCGCACCAGCGGGGTTGCGCTGTTTGTCAGCAACCTGTTGGGCACCGCCGCAGTGGTACCAACCTATCGCCGGGAGGCGGCAGAAAGTGTAACGCGCGGACTGGGTGCGTCCGCAGCAAGGCCGCGCATGTTACCTCACCCGCCGCTACTGTTGAGGCGGGCCGACCTCTCCTCGCCGTTACCCTTATTACTAACGTTCGTAGTGAAACGAGTTTTCTGCTGGAACCTGCCGCCAGACCCTTCCCTGGCAGTTGGCGTCACCTCCTTATACAGTCGCCAGTGTGAGGGGAGCGACGGCACGGTGTGTGTTCAGTTACGGACAGCATCACAGCTGTCACCCAATACAACACGTACCACAAAAAGTACGCGCTCTGCGCCCTCACCAAAATTCTCTGCCAATCCCACTCCCCCCTATATACACAAAATAAATGTGTTTAATGTTATTTTACTGAAAACTGTCATTTTGCGACTGTGACGAAGTATAAAATATTGGATTATTCTTACGGAGAAGAAAACAACAACCAAATGTTGTTGCCCTAAACATCGCCGAACCCGGTTTCGAACCGATACACTATGCGATCGAAAGTATCCGGACACCTAGCTGAAAATGACTCGCAAGTTCGTGGCGACCTCCATCGGTAATGCTGGAATATGGTGTTGGCCCATCCTTAGCCTTGATGACAGCTTCCACTCTCGCAGCCATACGTCCGATCAGGTGCTGGAAGGTTTCTTGGGGAACGGGAGCCCATTCTTCACGGAGTGCTGCACTGAGGAGAGGTATCGACGTCGGTCGGCGAGGCCTGGCACGAAGTCGGCGTTCCAAAACACTCCAAAGGTGTTCTACAGGATTCCGGTCAGGACTCTGTGCACGCCAGTCCACTACAGGGACGTCATTGTCGCGTAACCACTTCGCCGCAGGCCGTGTATTATCAACAGGTGCTCGATCGTGCTGAAATATGCAATCGCCATCCCCAGAATTGTTATTGAACAGTGGGAAGGAAGAGGGTGCTTAAAACGTCAGTGTAGGCCTGTGCTGTGATAGTGCCACGCAAAACAAGGAGTGCAAACCTCCTCCATGAAAAACACGACCACATCGTAACACTACCGCCTCCAAACTTTACTATCCTCACTACACACGCTGGCAGATGATGTTCACTGGGTATTCGCCATACCCACACCCTGATATCGTGTCGCCAAGTTGTGTACCGTGATTCGTCACTCCATGTTTTTCCACTGTTCAATCGTCGAATGTTTACGCTCCTTACACCGAGCGAGGCGTCGTTTGGCGCTTACTGGTGTGATGTGTGGCTTATGAGCAGCCGCTCGACCGTGAAATCAAAGTTTCCGCACCTCCTGCCAAACTGTCACAGTACTTGCAGTGAATCCTGATGCTGTTTGGAATTCCTGTCTGACGGTCTGGATAGGTTTCTGCCCATTACACATTACGACCCTCTTCAACTGTGGGCGCTCTCTGTCAGTCAACAGACGAGGTAGGCCTGTACGCTTTTGTGCTGTACGTGTCCCTTCACGTTTCCACTTCACTATCACATCGGAAACAGTGCACTTAGGGATGTTTAGGAGTGTGGAAATCTCGAATGCAGACGTATGACACAAGTGACACCCAATCACCTGACCACGTTCGAAGTCCGTGAGTTCGGCGTAGCGCCCCATTCTGCTCTCTCACGGTGTCTGATGACTACTGAGGTCGCTGATACGGAGTACCTGGCAGTAGGTGGCAGCACAACGCACTTAATACGAAAAACATACGTTTTTTGGGTGTGTCCGGATACTTTTGATCGCACAGTCTACTATCTTGAGACGGCTGATAATGTCAAGATGCACATTTGTTGAAGTTTGCGTGACGATTCCGCTGCTTATTCGCCTTTGTGGCGAAAGATTCTTGGACTGGTGGTTCCCTATAGTAAGGAACGATGTTCGAAACGACCTATTTAAACGCAGGTATTCTTTTTAACGATCGACCACTGTGTAAAGAAATCTTTAAGGTTGACTTCTTGTCATTTTATTTTACTTACGTGCAAAATCCTAAGGAACTGTTTTGGAAAGTTGTTACCGTCCATTCATGAAATACTGTGGAGTATATATAGCACACAAAATATTTGTGCTGACGCGGACACACACACACACACACACACACACACACACACACACACACACACACACAAACAAAGCGGTTTTGGCACGTGTCAAATGTACACAAAGATGGGGATATCGTAGATACAACACTGCCAAATATACAGTTAACGTGTAAAAAACGAAATATTTTTGGAAAAAATTATGATAAATGTAATGGAATGATGTGGACACATCAGTGTTTCTGTTAAGTACTATAATAGTTTAGAGAAAAAAATGTGTGTGAAATTTTGTGGGACTTAGCTGCTAAGGTCATCAGTCCCTAAGCTTACACACTACTTAACCTAAATTATCCTAAGGACAAACACACACGCCCATGCCCGAGGGAGGACTCGAACCTCCGCCGGGACCAGCCGCAGCCACCTCGGCTAATAGTTTACAACAGATATCGCTTAGCCGCTCTCTCAGAGATATTACAATATCTACAGGGTGGGGCAAATGAAAGTATCCCGGACGAGTGGATGCCACTGGACGTGAATTTCTGGCAGCACTGACGGAGAAGGAAACAGTTAGGACCAACAGGATGGAGCAATTGCCCATACAGCCGGCCGGACCTTGGAGCACGTTTACACGACCTTCACGCCTGACAAAGAGTTGTTAGCAGAGACTTCAACATTATGAACACGGCTGCACTACAGCAATGCTTACAGAACAGCAGGAGTAAAGGACAGGCAACCAACTGCAAAAAAAAAAAAAAAAAAAAAAAAAAAAAAAAAAAAAAAAAAAAAAAATAACCTTGACCAGTTTCGAGGGATCGAAACCAGTCTTCTTCAGAATGACAGATAACTTCACATTAACAATTCACTCGTTAAAAGCTGTCTCCACGTGTCCGTATGTGGAAATTAAGGGATCTTAATTTTTACATACGGACATACAGACTGTTGTCGATAAATGTCATGTGCAGACAGCTTTTACTGAGTTAATTGCTTATGTCAAGTCGTCTGTCCTCCTGAAGAAGACGGGTTTAGATCCGTCGATGGCGTGCTGAAGGTTATTTGTAAAGCACCATTCTTTGCAATTGTTTGTCTGACCCTTATACCTGTTAGCACAGGTCAATCTGGTCACGTACCCAGCTGGTTATCTAGGTGAGCTGATCCGTCGGTTGGTTGGTTGGTTGTTTGAGGTTAAAGGGACCAAACAGCAAGGTCATCAGTCCCTTGTTTCAAATAGACTCCATTCTGCTAACGGGACATCTCAGTATAGTCAGAAAAATAAAACGGATAAAGGGGAAACGTAAAAGGGCAGTCACGTTGTCATTAGTAAAAACAAATGAGGGAAGTTGGCAAGAGAACGAACCCAACACTATGCTGAAACAGCATAGGCAAGACCACCTGTGACTTAAAAGGTACAACTGCTATAATGCAGAAAGTACGTATGGGAATAGAAAAACTAACCAAGCCTTAAAAAGAAGGGGTAAAAACAGAGTAAAAGGGAAAGAGAAGAGGATTCCGGTCAGGGAGGTGAATCGGGAATCTCTGAACACTGCCTACAGTGGGAGACACCCAAACACTCACCGCCCTGCCCCAACACCAGAGGGAGATTAAAAACTTTAAAACTGAGAATAAAAACCACTCTCCCGGAGGAAACCTAGAACCAGAGAGACCATCCGGGAATCGTCAGCCAACATCAAAGGTAAAGTGTGGGGGAGTCTGTACTTAGCACGCAGAGCCAAAAGAAGGGGGCATTCAACCAAAATGTGGGCCACTGACTGGAAGGCTCCACAACCACATAGCGGGGGTGGCTCATCACGCAAAAGGAAACCATGGGTCAGCCTGGTATGGCCAATGCGGAGACGACACAGTGTGGTCGAGTCCTTGCGGGAGAGGCTAAAGGAAGAACGCCATGGGCGTGTATTCACCTTAATGGCACGAAGTTTATTAGACAGTGGAGTAGCCTCCCAAGAATTGGCCCATGACTGTGCAAAGTGGGATTTGATGTGAAGCCGTAAATCCGCTGCAGGAGGGGTTACAGAAAACGGGGGGTAAGTAACTGCTCCCCCAGCCAAACGATCAGCGAGCTCATTACCCGGGATACCCACATGGCCCGGGACCCATAGGAAGTCAATGGAACAAGCAGCGCGGTGAAGATCAGCGAGATGGTCATGGATGGCAGAGACCAAGGGATGGCGCGAAAAACACCAGTCAATAGCAAGAAGGCCACTCATCGAGTCCGTACATAACAAAACGCGGTTGTGTTGGGATTGTTTAATAAAGGTAAGGGCCCGGGAAATTGCCATCAATTCCGCAGTAAACACCCCACATGAGGGTGGCAGTAGATGATTTTCCGTTCCAACAAAGGACGTGAAGGCATACCCAACATGATCAGCAGATTTAGAGCCATCAGTGTAAAAAACAACAGCATCCCGAAACTCCCATAAAATTTGGCGGAAAAAGGAACGGAACACCACCGGGGGGATGGAATCTTTCGGACCGCGGCGGAGATCCATCCGAATTCGAGGCCGAGGAACTAACCAAGGAGGGGTGGAGGGGAGGGAGCGAGGAAGACAGGACAAAGAAGGAAGCCGAAAATCACGGGTAAGAGACGCAAGGCGCAGCCCAACCGGTAAACCCGCCCGAGGGCGGGAGTCAGGCGGGCGACGTCCATGGTCTGGGAATAGGATAGAATAGGAAGGATGAGCGGGAGAAGAACGGATAGTAAGGGCATAAGACACCAGAAGCTGGGACCGCCGAACAGAAAGGGGGGGGATCCCAGCTTCAACCAGGAGACTATCAACAGGGCTAGTAGGGAAGGCACCGGTGGCCAAACGGATACCACGATGGTGGACTGGATCCAGCACGTGCAGCGTGGAAGGAGCAGCTGAACCATAAACTTGACAACCATAGTCCAAACGTGACAGAACTAGAGCACGATAAAGACGGAGGAGGAGGGAACGGTCCGCACCCCAGGAGGAGTGGGCAAGGAAGCGAAGGACATTGAGTTTACGGAAACATCCTACCTTCAGGAGTCTGATATGGGGCAGCCAAGTGAGCTTGTTGTCGAAAAGAAGACCTAGGAAACGAAACTGTGGAACCACAGGCAATCTTTGTGCAGCGAGATAGAGCTCTAGATCAGGGTGGACCGTAGTACGGCGACAGAAGTGGACCACCCGCGATTTTAAAGGAGAGAATTGAAACCCGTGGGAGAGGGTCCATGCAGAGGCACGCCGTATAGCCACCTGGAGCTGCCGTTCTGCAGATGGCATCGAGGAGGAAGTAACCCAAATGCAGAAATCATCCACATACAGGGCAGGGGCGACCAAGGGACCGACAGAGGCCACAAGTCCATCGATAGCAATGAGGAAAAGAAGGACACTCAAGACAGAACCCTGTGGGATGCCCGTCTCCTAGGTCCGTGGAGAACTAAAAGCAGTACCAACTCGAACTCTGAATGACCGATGGATCAGGAACTGGCGGATAAAAATCGGGAGTGGGCCCCGAAGACCCCACTGATGAAGGGTTAGTAAGATGTGATGGCGCCAGGCCGTGTCATAGGCCTTGCGAAGGTCAAAAAACACTGCAACCAAATGGCGGCGCTGGGAAAAAGCCTGCCGAACTGCGGATTCCAAGCGAAGCAAATGATCGATTGGAGATCGTCCCTCTCGAAAGCCACACTGGTAAGGGGACAATAGATTCCGAGATTCGAGGACCCAAGTGAGCCGACGGGCTACCAGCCGTTCAAGTAACTTACAACCAACATTGGTCAAACTAATTGGCCGATAGCTGTCAACAGATAGGGGGTTCTGACCAGGCTTAAGGACAGGAACCACAATGCTATCCCTCCACTGAGAAGGGAAGTCACCCTGGAGCCAGATACGGTTAAACACCCGAAGAAGATGGTGCCGTTGTGGAGCACTGAGATGTTGAAGCAGCTGGTTATGAATGGAATCTGGGCCAGGAGCTGTATCATGAGAAGCAGATAGAGCAGAAAGAAATTCCCATTCAGTGAAAGGTTCGTTGTAAGATTCTGACTCACAAGTGGTGAAACATAAGGTGACAGCTTCAGCCTGCTGTTTTTGATGAAGGAAAGCAGCTGGATAGGAGGCCGACGCTGATGCCACTGCAAAATGGGTTGCAAGATGTTCTGCGAGAACTAATGGGTCCGTACAAATGCCATCTGGGAGGTGAAGGCCTGGGGGGGTGGACTGCCGATGGCAACCTTGGAGAGAGCGAAGTGTAGCCCATACCCGTGACAGAGGGACAGTGGAACCAAGGGAAGAAACGAATCGTTCCCAACATATCCGCTTGCTCTGTTTGATTAAATAACGGGCTTTAGCGCGAAGGCGCTTAAAGGTAGAAAGGCTGGCTACAGATGGGTGCCTCTTAAACTGTTGCAAAGCTCGACGGCGATCACGGATGGCAATGGCAATGGCCGTACTCCACCACGGGACTTGCCGACGACGAAATTGTCCAGATGAGCGCGGGACAGCAAGGTTAGCAGCGCGAACAATCGCGTCAGACACGTCACGTAGGACGTCATCAATACAACCCGACAAAGAGGGAGAAAACTCGACCTGTGCAGTATATAGAGGCCAATCGGCGCGGTGGAAAGACCAACGAGGTAACCTCTCCATCGGGGAGCGGGAAGGGAGCGTGATAATCAACGGGAAATGGTCACTATCACAAAGGTCGTCGTGTGGCGACCAGTGTAATGAAGGGAGGAGAGAGGGAGAAGAAAGAGAAAGATCAATGGCAGAAAAAGTACCATGACCAGCACTGAAATGAGTAGGGGAGCCATCATTAAGAAGGCACAGGTCGTGGTCTGCAATAAATTGGTCGATAAGAAGACCTCGTCTAGATGGAAAGGCACTGCCCCACAAAGGATGATGAGCATTAAAATCCCCAAGGAGGAGGAAGGGAGGAGGAAGTTGCTGAAGAAGGGTGGTTAAGGCAGCAGGTGTAAGAGTCCTGTCAGGAGGGAGATAAAGATTGCATACTGTGACTGCAGAGTCTAAGTGGACCCTAACAGCAACTGCTTCCAATGTAGTTTGGAGAGGAATCCACGTGCTAGCAATGTCTGTACGGACCAACGTACAAACGCCACCAGAAGCCCGCAAGGGTCCGACCCGATTTCGACAGAAAACACGGAACCCACGGAGGGTCGGTGAGTGAGCATCAGTAAAATGAGATTCCTGGAGAACCACACAAGCTGCAGAGTAGGACGAAAGAAGGGATTTCAATTCCGGAAGGTGACGATAGTAGCCATTACAATTCCATTGGAGAACCACAGAACGATGGTTTAAATGAGGGCTGAACACGCTAAATCCAGTCATACCGCCGGGTCCCCACCCGTCACCGACAAGGAGGGGGCGACATCCATAAACGACAGGTCAGAATCCGGTTGTGAAGCCGGAGAAGGGACCTCCGGTGACACCAGAGGCTCTTTGTCCCGGGACTTATGTTTCTTCTTCTTTTCAGGCTGAGATCGAGGAGGGCTGTGTGGCATAATGGAGCCAGCTGCAGCAAGATCAGGAACAGAAAGAGACCGGGCGACCTGGGGGCCGATAGACCGCGGCTCTCGCGGTCGCCGCGCTGCAGCAGACCTTTGACCTGGAAGGTGCCGGGAAGGGGCATCCCGGGAGAGGCGCCCTTGACCGGCAGACGCCGAAGGAGTGGGACACTTCTCCGGCTGGGGAGGGGGAGCGGCGCCCAGAGGAGAAGGTGTGGGAGCCGCAGGGGAGGGGGGGAAGGAGAGGGGTCCGGGACGGGGGTAAGGAAGGGGGAGGAAGGGATGAAGATGTAACCAAGGCGTAACTAGATGTCATGGACACAGGGTGCAATCGTGCATATTTCTTACGGGCCTCTGTGTAGCTTAAACGATCAAGAGACTTATACTCCTGTATCTTTTTTTCTTTCTTATAGACTGGGCAATCTGCTGAACGTGGAGAATGACTACCATGACAATTTACACATACAGGAGGGGGAACACAGGGACTCCCCTCATGGAGTGGACGTCCACAGTCACCACAGAGAGGGTCCTGGGTACAGCGAGAAGACATGTGGCCAAAACGCAAGCACTTAAAACACCGCATAGGAGGTGGGATGTACGGCTTCACATCACAGCGATAGACCATAATCTTAACTTTCTCAGGAAGGGTATCCCCTTCAAAGGCCAGGATAAAGGCACCAGTATCAATACGATTATCTTTAGGACCCTTCTGAACACGCCGAACAAAGTGAACACCCCGCCGTCCGAGATTGTCCCGAAGTTCCTCATCAGTTTGAAGGATGAGGTCTCTGTGAAAAATCACACCTTGTACCATATTTAGAGACTGGTGAGGGGTAATGGACACGGGAATTGTGCCGAGATGGGTACAGGCACGAAGGGCCGCGGATTGGGCAGCCGAAGCAGTTTTTATCAGTAATGAACCCGACCGCATCTTGCTCAGGGAGTCCACTTCGCCGAACTTGTCTTCAATGTGTTCCACAAAGAATAAAGGTTTGACACTGGTGAAAGTATCTCCATCAGTCCTGGTGCAAACTAGATAACGGGGGAAAGGTTTTGCCCCTAGACGACGGGCCTGACCCTCCTCCCAGGGGGTAGCCACGGAA